>NC_134405.1:79715420-79962920 GCF_038048845.1 Mixophyes fleayi
AAGTACACATGCATCGGATTCGACACACAAGCAGCCCGCATGCACCGTTATAATGATTTTGCGCTGACCTGCTACACTCAACGGGGTGATTCAAGTCCACGTGGACCAAACATCAAATGTTCAAATGTTACTTTTAAAACTTAGAAAATCTGTCGAAAAAAGATGACGGAACTCGGCGAGTTTTATGACAACAAAAGCACTGGTTAGTAGGTTGTTTGTTTCATTTCATTGTTATATTATTTATTTGCATCACACTTCCAAGAACATGCAACACACAATGAAGAAGGGGAAGGTTTCAGAAGTGGAAAGTGAGGGATAGGAGCAGGCTGGGCTGGTACCATAAGTGGGCTAATTTGGGCTGGGTCACCTGTATTTTTTCCCGCTTTAAAATAGGCTGCTGAGCCAAGTCTTGCCCCACGGTCTAACATTTGTCAGTCCCCCCCCCCTCCCTGGTGAGGGAGGGCCTGCAGGGTAGGAAGTCTCAGGACTTCTGAGACCTCCTACTTACTGCAGAGAAGGGATTTAAGAGTATTCTATGGGATTATTTCTAAAAAAAAAATCCCTATATGTGACGTCGCTGTGCATCACTAAACTAGAGCTTCGCACGTGTGTCATTTTTGCTGAGTACAATATAGGAGTATGAGTATGTCTGATTTCCTACCATATTGATTAGGAGTTTGAGTGTGTCTGATTTCCTACCATATTGATTAGGAGTTTGAGTGTGTCTGATTTTCTACAATGTGAATTAGGAGTATGAGTGTGTCTGATTTTCTACCATATGGATTAGGAGTATGAGTGTGTTTGATTTTCTACCATATGGATTAGGAGTATGAGTGTGTCTGATTTTCTACCATATTGATTAGGAGTATGAGTGTGTCTGATTTTCTAGCATATGGATTAAGAGTGTGAGTGTGTCTGATTTTCTAGCATACGGATTAAGAGTATGAGTGTGTCTGATTTTCTACCATATTGATTAGGAGTATGAGTGTGTCTGATTTTCTACCATATTGATTAGGAGTATGAGTGTGTCTGATTTTCTACCATATTGATTAGGAGTATGAGTGTGTCTGATTTTCTAGCATATGGATTAAGAGTATGAGTGTGTCTGATTTTCTAGCATACGGATTAAGAGTATGAGTGTGTCTGATTTTCTACCATATTGATTAGGAGTATGAGTGAGTCTGATTTTCTACAATGTGAATTAGGAGTATGAGTGTGTCTGATTTTCTACCAAATGGATTAGGAGTATGAGTGTGTCTGATTTTCTACCAAATGGATTAGGAGTATGAGTGTGTCTGATTTTCTACCATATGGATTAGGAGTATGAGTGTGTCTGATTTTCTACCATATTGATTAGGAGTATGAGTGAGTCTGATTTTCTACAATGTGAATTAGGAGTATGAGTGTGTCTGATTTTCTAGCATACGGATTAAGAGTATGAGTGTGTCTGATTTTCTAGCATACGGATTAAGAGTATGAGTGTGTCTGATTTTCTACCAACATGCATAAACAAGATGTTGTTTAGAGGATGACATTTTTTAAATGAGATAAAGGTGAGGACATTTGCAGGGACTCGCCTTTCTTTTCAGAAGGGTGGGCAGCCTTAATCCTCCTGCAGAAGTCCTTGATTTTCACACCACATCTTAAGTGCTTGTGGTTGGTCTCGTCCTGAACTTCTAATGGGACATTTGGCATTTTGCACCTTACTGCTGCACGTCTGCAGGAAAAGTGCCTTTCTTGGTGTATGTTACATATTGTAATAAGAACCTTCAAACACACAAGAGCCCCATGTTATGAAGACATTCTTAATATCCCCTCACTCATGATTAAATAAGCCTAAAACAAGCAATATTTTAGGAGAAAAACATAAAAGTGTAAGGTAATAAAGAGGGTGTTCGTAAAGTTTTAGTAGCTCCCAGGACACACCCGTAAATCCGCCTGAAGAAAAAGTGAAATATCACTTCAAAGTGAGGCGCAGATTGATAATCTGAGGACAGATACTGTGACAGTGAAGTGGGCGTGTACACAGCTATACGCTAAGTGGACAAACAGTCTTATTCAGTGTGTGAATGACACATGATGTACTGTATTTATACTTACGTTGCTAATCGGAAAACCCAGAGCCATAACACTTTGGTAACATTGCCTATCACACCGCAAATTGAATGGTTATGCAGCCTTCTTTCAGGTACTTTGGCAGATAGTGGTCATTCACTCAAATTTTGTTTTTCATTTTAATCTCAGGAACCAATAAGAATGAGACATCATTTGGGCTTGAAATGTCGCAGGCAGGGTTCTCCTCACATGTGGTGGAGGTGAGTACAGAACATACAAGACCACGGTGTTTCCCTGTACTTCTACTAATAAGTATCTCAAGTAATCATGTCTTGTACTTGACACAGGTGTAATGGCAGCATGGTGCTGCAGTGGTTAGCACTGTTACCTCACAGCGCTGGGGTAATGGGTTAGAGTCCAGCTAAGGCCCTACCTGTGTAGAATTTGCATGTTTTCTCCGTATTTCGTGTTTTTTCTCCACAAGCGAACAAGCTGATAGGTAAAATGGCTGCTGACAAACATGGACCCTAGTGTGTGATAGGGAATTTACACTGTAAATCCACTGTAAGCTCCACTAACGTGCATGATTTAACATTCTGTGTGCAGCGCTGCCTAATATGATTGGTGCTACATAAATAATAATGAGGGAGCAGGGCTTACAGAAGTATTGAAAATGTTTATTTTTTATCCCATCTAGGAAGGCTCTATATTAGTTACTGGAGCTGATGACAGGGGGAACACAGTTACCAATACTCTATTATTGAACAACAAACACTGCCTCTAATACAGTCTACAACAGATTTACACCCTCAGACTTACTGTTCTTTATTTCCTTCCCCTTTAGTATCTGTGCCTAAACAGTTATTTGTTACTTTTCTCCTTTTTTCTCTTCTTTCCTTCTTTTATTTTTTTTATTCTCTTTTCTCCTCATGTACTTTAATATTCTTTCGCTGTGTCAGTCATCACCTGCCTTACACCTCAACAGACTTTCTGGCTATGGCTTAAAGATGCTTATTACACACCAATATTTGACACGCCCGTTTTATTAACGTTACAGGTTACAATCAGAATGCTGCTGTCCCAGTAGATGACTGAATGGATGGTCCTGGAAACCATCACTAGGTCCATCACAGGGACGGATCTAGACTTTTCTTTTAGTATGGGCCAGTTTACAGAGTTACACCATCTCTATTGGTGTAAAAACAGACCCCAGATCTGTAGAGGGGACCCAATTAAATTACTTACCCTCCTGCGGTCCCTCACTGTCTCTCGGTGCTCAGTACAGGCCATGTGACGGGATCCTGCACTCTGATTGGTGGATAGTTCCCGCCATTTACCAATCAGAGTGTGGAGGCCTCCTACTACTCTGATTGGTGATTGGCCAAATGGAGGTCCTTGGCCGCCAGGTAAGGTAACGTAGTGTGGCTGCGGCTGCAGTCAGCCAGACTCCTAGAAAAAGCCGGACTCCCACCCTGACCCTGGCCTCTGGATCTGTCTCTTGCCTTTCGTACACTTAAAATTCTAATTATCTGGAGATAATTCTAACAAAAAGGAGAGTATGCACAAAAATGTAAAATTGAGGCATATAGAGGAAATTGAGTTCAGGGACTGCAAATAGGAGGCTGAAACCCATATTCAGGCCCTAATTGGTTGCTTAATGCTATGTGAAATTAAATACTATCCTCTATTGTTACTGACAGGCACAAATGTGACTATAATTTACTGATGGCTGGCAACCACGGACAAGTGAAGTCGGTAGTTCCTGGTGAATTGATAGGTTGATTGTTGCTACAGGCCACAAAATAGCAGTTTTCACTGGTCCTTATTTACGACATGCAAAATACACGGATTAAGTGTTCTCTATTTCTACAGCAAAGTTTTACCTTGTTCTAGTTTCCTGTGGTCTGAAAAACAAGCTACACTATAAATTATATGTTTTTCTCTGATGCAATGCAGAGGCTATCCTTTCCACTCGTAGGAAGATAAAAATTGCTCTTAAACATTTTCCATGTTTACACAAAGCTCATTTACCCATTACACATTCTTGACCACACTTTTCTCTGCTAGTCTGGCTTTGGGGTAATAAACATTGGTGATTGTTCAGCAGGGGCTTATCATAGCAGTAACTGAGCTTTCTTTATGAGCAGTTTTTCATGAATAATCTTTTCCTACAGTAAATATTGAGAGTTTTTCTTTCAAATTTCAGCTTTCACGTGCAGTGGAAAAGGACAGCAACAAATCGTTGCTTAATAGCAGTAAATTTGCTATGTGGGCCAGGTAGTTGGCAGATACCATTGATTCCAATACAGCTGCATTTTCCACTACCTTTTTATCTGCTGGACTAAATTGCTGTCAGCAGCAACTGTCACTATAGGAAAATCACTGGTGTGCCATCCAAAAACACTTAATCTATATGGGAACAAATTTGTAGCAATTTTGATTTGCTAGTGTAACACTAACCTTACGTACTCATGGCCATATGTACAGCTGTATCTGTGGGGGCATCAAAAGCAGCACCACTCCTGCCATGGAAATGATGCCACCCCTTTGAGTGCTGTGCCCTCACCTCCGATGTTTCCTACCTTAGCAGAGGTTTGGATGGTATCCTCTGCTCCTCAGTGGAAGTATGGCACTTGGCTGTGACATCATAGCCAAGCGCCACTCTCTCAGCCCATCCCTGACATTGAGGTAAGAAGCTGTCATCTGCTGCTCCTCCATAACAGCAGATGGCGGTCCGTGTGTGTGTTGGGGACACACATAGGCACTTAAACACTGGATGAGTATGCCGCTCATTCAGTGTTTTAAGGAACCCCTCCATCCCCAACCATTGGAAAATTAGGCAAACACTTAGGTTCGCCAGCACCACCCTGGTGAACATAGCACGTCATCCTAAGTTCACTGGTAGGTGAATCCATCATAAATGCAACATAGAATAGGGAGGCATTATGAGATTCACATAACACCAGCCTGACCGATTATGCAGCATTATCTGCCCAGTATGCATCTAGCATTTAAAGTTAGTTCTGTGCCCTTATAGTAAACTATTGATCACTACTCTGCATTCACATGCAATGTAGCCAGGAGCATAAACAAGGAAACACATTATATTCAATTAGTATGTTCTAAGGCTTATATATTATGTTCAATTAAGGTAAGCAGAAAAATTTCATTTATATCAATTCTGACAAAGACGGTTATTTTCCACACCTCTCCTGCATAGGGACAGGTGAAATCCCAAAGAGGCTGCATGTACAGACAGGGTTATATTCCCACTAGTGCTTTCATACAGCACACAGATACACAGGTGCACCACATGGGTGTAATTAGTTCCTCTACTGATTAATTAGTGCTTGTGAGGAGAATAAAAGACTGTTTGTTTGGGCTGGGTGACCGCAGCCAGTTAGATGGCTGGTGACTAGAAAGAAGATGTATGTCTAGACAGAGACAGGGTCACAGGGATTTTGAATGGCTACAGGTGTCATTATATGGTGAGCAAACAAACCTCTGTCCTTACCCATCCTGACAATAAAAGTGGACACTTGATTCAGCCATCCTGGTGTGAAGTGTCGTGTAAATACCAACCTCAACACACAATTTATACCAGTTGTTGTTCTCTATGATATCATAACTAATTGATGTCTCCTCCGCTAGGACGGGATATTGCTTGGTGCTGTTGGAGCATATGACTGGAATGGAGCCGTTCTGAAAGAAACAGGCAGTGGAAAGGTTATCCCACGGAGAGAGTCCTACCTGAAAGAGTTTCCTGACGAGCTTAAGAACCACGGAGCTTACCTTGGTAATGGCAATCGTTCAGAGGAAAGTTTGCTTAGAGGGAATATCTATAAGTGAAAGGATGTGGTAGATATTACAATATAGTGGTCACTGGCATGTAATGATGGAACTTTCATACACAATATGACCTTGTTTTCCTAACTTGAGTTTAAAACTACTGTAGTATTTTTCATTGAACAGACGCTTCCATTTGACTGTCATAATACTGGCGTGATCCCACTTTGGTTGAGATAAGAAGTTTGGACCCTTTAACATGGTAGACCTGGTTTATGATTTGCACCTAGAAATGTGCTTCTCCACAGAGGTTCAATTGGAAGGCACAAAGCGTGTCCCATTAAAATTATAGAACGAAACCTGATCTCCACCAGCTCAGCACTAGAGCAAAAATCAAGTCCTTTGCAAAGTGCAAATGGCTGTGTGTCCTCCTCAACGCAAGGAACGCACCTGAAAATGTGCCCTCTCCAACCCCTTATCACATATCAATGATCTCAGTCTGCAGAACGATTGTCTTGTATTTGCTCTGTCCTACAAAACTAGGCACTCTGATGTGTCTCCAATGTACTCTGCAAGGAACACCCTCAGACTAACTTATTCCATTATTATCCACTCAGATACTCCCATCGCCCTGGTGCAAACTTCTGCTATTCCCCAAACACCACTATTGTGCTGCAGAAACCTATGTGCTTTGGTGGGAACCTAGACGCGTTATTATAGCGAGTCAAAACTTGGCAGCACCTGGAGAAACCTGTCTGCTTATACAATTTTAAACCAAGTAGACTTATAATATTAAATTAAATCAATCTTGGCAGGCAATCATTACACATAATAGAGTTTACAAACTTAAATCCCTCATAGCGATTTCCACTAATACAGAAAATGAATCTTTCATTTTCCCCTGCCAGATCATGTCTCTTCTTAATACCATTATTGGCCCATAACATTTTTTCCAACTTTTCCATTGATGTATTAACTGCTCCCTATAGCTTCTCTAATATGTAGTCTATATATTAACTCAGATTGACTTTCCCATCTGCTGTAAATAATGACAATATACAGGATTGCTTAAACTATGTACCAGCCCCTTAAATATATTATTTACAACTATAATAAGTGGATTAAGAGTAAGGGCATCATTCTTTGATACTTTATGATTAATACATAACTTGTATTCACAATACGGAATCATAGGCATCTTACGGGTTAATGCCCAGTTCTGAATTTTGATCTATGTCTTGGAACATGGCATGGAAAATTGTGATGAGAAAATAAGTGTTTTATATCCGCAATGTCCAGCATGGATCTTATTGCTTTGGGTCCTGTGGAAAAGAGCCCTGGCCCATTGCCCAGAGTCGCTTACCACACCACAGACCCAGCGAATGCTGCAGGGGGAATGTGTGATTGCTGAGTGCTGCTCTCCTGCATTGGGGATTGTCTTACCTCTATACTTCAAGCATGTACAATAATGTTATGAAAGGCAGTAAGCCAACAGTATGGAGCCAAGACATGCATAGAAATCCTAAGCCGGCTCCTGCATCCCATCCCAAAGATTCCTCACCTTTCAGTATTAACCCTTTTGGGCATTAGTGGTTTCAACTCGGCTGTTTATCAGGACCACGGTTAGCGACTGTAAAGAAACACAACCTAAGAGACTGAAACATCACCATGTCTGTGGTATAAACAGCCTCGCTCACACACACTCTGTATCCTACTCACTGATTCTGCCAGTATTCACTTGTCATATTAATGTGCCAGGCTTATATCTTGTTGCTGCATCAGCAATCTGTATTATGTGTATGTGTATTATATTGTTATGTGTATTATATTCGGTCACAGAAGCATTAACATGTGGAGGCTCATTTAATGGCACAAATGCGCTTCAAAAAATTTCTTGCAATGCAAAACCTCACTGGCGTAAATCTCCTATCCCTAAAGATTTTCTCACATATAGTGCTAACTATCACTCCTTTCTAAATGCCCTGGATACTGCCAAACAAACATGCTTCCAATCTCTCATCTCTTCTCAGACCTCTAAGTCCAAACACCTTTTTAATACATTTAAATCTCTTTTCTACCATTCCTCCGCAAACCCTCCGACTACTCTCAGTATCCAAGATCTTGCTTCCTACTTCAAGGACAAGGTTCATTAGATCCGACATAAAATGTTATCCTTTTTCTGGACAAACAGCCAGCTCCATTCCTTCACTTCACCCTCTAGCATTATCTATTCATTTGATCCCACAAACGAAGATGAAGTATCTACTAACTTCTGATCTTCCTACTCCACTAACTGTCCTCTTGATCCTACACCCTCACAAATCAGTCAGTCCCTGTCTCCTGTGCTCATGCTAAACTTAACTAAACTCTGTAATCTATTCCTCTCTCTTTCTCTCACTATTCAAGCAGGCAGTGATCTCTCCTATCCTGAAAAAAAACTAAATTCTGACCCAAACTCTCATATTACTGCCGGAAGTGACGTCCCGGTCATCATGACGATGGCCGGGACACAGAGGGGAGCGAGTTGCGGCCGTGCCCGGAGCCGCTGCGGCTCGTAACACGTTTTTGGGATTTCAGTATCATCTCTATGCAGATGAAACTGAATATACCTATCCTCTCCAGATCTCTGGCCATCTGTGTTGGCCTGGATTACTGATGCCTTTCAGCCAATTCATCTTGGATGTCCTCTCGCCAACTCGTACTCAAAAAGGTAATAATATTCCCACCAGCCAACAGAAGTTTCCTACTTGATACTTCAATTTTTGTTGACAACATGACAATAGATCCTACCCTCAAACTTGTTGCCTTGGTGTGATCCTTGAATCAGAACTATTCATTGTTCACTAAATCCAATCTATATCTAAATCCTTTTACAAACATCTAAAAAACATTTCCAGAATGCGCACATATCTCAGTCCAGACACTGCAAAAACTTTAACTCATGCACTCATCATCTTGCACATTGACTATTGCCATGTTGACACATAGATTATTTTCCACACTCATCAGCTGCTCCCATTCCCAGTTACAGGACTTTTTTTGGCTGCACCCACTTTGTGGAATTTCCTCCTTCACACCACAAGACTGCCCTCTAGTCTTCAAACCTTCAAGCGTTCTCTGAAACCCCACCTCTTCAGGCTAGCTTATTAAATTTGTCAACCATTGTCTTATCCTCCCTTATTTACCCTAGTACCGCCCTCTACACAGTTCACAGAAGACTTGCATGTGTCCTTTCTATACTCAGTCAACCCTCTGACCCCCTGACCAACATTGTGTCACTGTGTGACTGGATCATATAGCCCACTAAGCACTTTATATCCTTGCTATCTGGCTGAACCAATATGCAATTTGTATCACTTAACATCATGTATCAAACCTCTATTATTCTATAGATTGTAAGTTTGCGAGCAGGGCCCTCTTACCTCTCTGTCTGTAATATCCAGTCTCCTTTTATTACTGTGTGTTTCCAAATTGTAAAGTGCTGTGGAATATGCTGGCACAGAATATTAATAATAATAAGTCCCCTTCTCTTTATTCTCAGCAATTTTATACAATAATATTTAGGAATCTGTTAAGCAGTAATATTTTGTCACTGTAGACATTTGATGCTGTACTGTTATACTAGGGATTACTAGAGTACAGTATAGTTTTTCATGCAGTTTGTGATTTATCCACTACACATTCTCAGCCCTCACCGTTCTCTCTCTGTCTCTGTGCAGGTTACACCGTCACCTCTGTGATGACCCCACAGCGAGTAAGACTGTATGTGGCAGGAGCTCCTCGGTTCAACCATACGGGGAAAGTGATCATCTTCAGCATGCAGGGGATGGACAACCTCATCATCCACCAGTCTCTTCGAGGGCAGCAGGTAATCACATGCCATTGCAGTGGATATGCAGTGGCCAGTTATATGACTTTGGGATGCATTAGTGCTGTATTTACTATGGGTATGCATTTGGTGTGTAAAGTATGTACTGGCTATGCTACAGCATGTAGGAAAATTACGACGGGGGATATTTATGATAATTGGTTCAAAAGCAAATTGTGCTGTTGCCCATGGCAACTAATCGGATTCTCTTTGTCATTTCTCTACTGCAGTTTAGAAAATGAAATCAAACTTCTAATTGGTTGCTATTGGCAACACCACCTGTTTCCTTTGCAGCCCATTGCATAAGTGTGCTCCAATGTGAGCAGACTGTTGTCATTATGTGACATGACTTTCTTTCCTCACTGTTAGATCGGATCATATTTCGGCAGTGAAATTGACTCTGTAGATGTGGATGGTGATGGGGTGACAGATGTTTTATTGGTTGGAGCTCCAATGTTCTTCAGTGATGTCAGGGAGCGTGGCCGGGTCTCTGTGTATGTCATGAGAGAAGTAAGTAATCATGCTCACCAGTGCTGACTATATATAGGTTGCCTTATATAAAGAGCTGCTAATCACAGTGTCTGAGTCGTCCTGTCTGCATCTTTTGACATTTGAACGTTCTAATGGTAGATGTTTCTGTATAAGTACATATTGTTATTTTCACTATTATGGTCTAGCAAACTAGCAGCTTATTACAGGCTCATTGTGCCTTATATCAAAGGTAAGAAAACTAGCAATTAAAATTTATGGACTCAAAAAAGATTATGTGCTTGATTATGAGTTAGGAACAAAGCAAAGAAAAGGAGCAACTTTGCACCTGGATAAACCATGTTACAATGCAAGGGGTACAAATGTACTTATTTTTTTACATGCAAGGAAATTACTGGCTGTTTTTTCATGTAGCACACAAATACTTCATAGATTTATTTTTACACTGAACTTTAAGTTAATCTATGACATGCCCTATCCCAACTATAAATTTGTCCCTACATTTTAAATTTACCTCCCCCTCTAATGCAACATGGTTTTGCCCAGGTGCAAAGTTACTCCTTTTAATTACTTTGCTCCTAACTCAAAATCAGGCTCTATATCGTGAAGTAAAACCAAGATGAACATTATAAGCATACAATAATTATATATAAAGGGTGTGTTATACCTAAAGGGTAATGTATAAATGAAATCCATATAATATAGCATATATATATACAATGAACCCACAGTGTGTGTTATAAATGCATCCTTGCGTGTAAAGGACAATATATCTTCCTTATATGCAAAAATCCCAGTTCCCAGTAGAATTGAGAGAGAAACCTTAATATATGTTGTTGTTACAGAAGCGGTTTGTTCCAGATGGGGTGCTCCAAGACTGGGACAGCTCACAGAACTCACGCTTTGGATATTCCATAGCGGCTGTGCCAGATCTTAATCAGGACTCTTTCAATGACGTGGTGATTGGAGCTCCCCTAGAAGACGGCCACAAAGGTGCAATCTATATCTTCCATGGGTTTAAAAAGAACATTTTGAAAATGTACAAACAGGTAAGAACCAAAGCTATAATAGGACTCATAACAGAATTATGATTTATCGCAGCTTCAAAGGGAGTTTCCCGTATCAGGCAACTTTAATTTATTGGTTTTATCATAACTTCCTGCAACTTTTACTGAATTTATTGCTGTGTTTTCATCATGGGGTTACTTCTGTGTTTCTCATCAAGGTTTTCATATCTACCAGGCAGACTTTGCTATGAATATTGCCTTAGCTACAGCCTACCACACAGCACAATGTTCTGTACATTGAATACAGTTGTATCCACAGAGTAGTTTTCTGTCCTATCCAAGGACAAAGACAAACTGTGCTTTGATTTTGTTAAAGATATGGAGAAAACCACACAAGGAAGTCAGAAATATGAAGCAAGTTGTAATACACTAAAGAAAGATGAAACTATGCATTTAGTAAAAGTTGTAATACACTAAAGACATCACAATGTAGAGAATCTCTTCTAACAATTAGATTTGTGCCATAGGGTGTTAATGCTAACAGAACCCTGATATCTCTAGATTGATAGAGCTGCAATCACTCCCGTCTCCTTATTATGCTGTAATTGTGCTATTTCAAAGACATGTTTTGTGTGCTTGGGATGGAGATGTCTCTTACTATGTGCATTAGGATGTTGACCTTAGTTCTTGATTTTCTCCCTTTCAGCGTATTGCTGCCACTGACCTATCTCCCCAACTGGTGTATTTTGGCTGCAGTATTCATGGGGAGATGGATATGAATGAGGACGGACTGGTGGACCTGGCAGTGGGATCCATGGGAAATGCTGTTGTACTTTGGTGTGTGGATGATACTGTACAGAATAGATACAACTGTGCTAACCTTACTTCTGCTTAATGCAATAACTATGCTGTAAACATAAACCGCTCTAAAGCATGTATCCACCTTTTGCTGTAAAATTAATAATTAGAATCCCCACCCTTCCTGCACTTTTAGAGTCTCTGAATAAATCAAGCTCCCACAATAAAGGTCCATATTCAGGGTTGGCCTTGACAGTTACTTACTAGCGCTTTGGGCTGCTTACGTTCACAGTACCAGTACCAATTATTATTATGGAAGCAGGAGGTGTGGCTGACAAAGCGTACTTTTTAAGGTGGACCCTCTTTTGTGGGGGCCCCATCAGCGCAGAGGAAGTAGGTACCATAAGATTCTTAAGTTCTGTACAGAACCCCATGATGAAATGTATCACCTAAATCTAGAACTACTGCTAAACTTACCCATCACTCAGCACATCACTGCAGCCAGTCAGCAGCTGTAAAACAGAGCCTGTCCTAACCAGGGCCGGTGCTAGGGTCCACGGCGCCCTAGGCATTTTTTAAAAAAACGGCGCCCTTCTCCCTCCTCTCCTTACCATGTCTCACCACCGCCGCCTCTCTGCTCCGTCTCCTCCCCTCCACTCACTGACACTAGTAAGTGGAGGGGAGGAGACGGAGCAGAGAGGCGGCGGTGGTGACAAAATAGCCTCTTCCCCCCCCGTCCCCGTGCATCTGAATGCTGTGCGGCGGCCGTGACAGGTATGGTCAGCGGTCGCTGCACAGTTTTAAAGTTATTTACTATTCTATGGCGCCCTCCAGAGCCCGGCGCCCTAGGCAAGTGCCTAACCTTGCCTAATGGGAGCGCCGGGCCTGGTCCTAACACCATAGCACCATGGTCATACTGCTGTATAGTCAACCTGGTATACAATCTCATACTGACCTCAAAGTTTCCTGCAATTGTCAGTTATGCTCACACTGCTTTCTTCTGTATTTGTGTCCCCTAATATATGTAATATTATGGAGCTGACAACCACTTGATGCTTCTGTGCTCTCCTTGGCAGGACCCGCAGCATTGTACAGATTAACGCCACCATCAGGTTTGAGCCACCAAAGATCAACATCTTCAGTAAAGAGTGCCGGAGGAACGGACGAGAAGCCACTTGTATGGCAGCATTCATCTGCTTCTCCCCCATGTTTAAAGCACCCCAATTCCAGGGGCAGAGTGTGGGTCAGTGTACATGTTTTTTTAATTCATCCCTAATTCATATTAGCATGATTTTCAAATGATAGTTATGTTTTCTGGTGGGGCGCTAAGAATATATTTATGTTTAAATAGTGGGTTTCATCCTCCTCTCCCTGCTCACTATTAGGGCATTTGATGGACAGTCACAATTAAAGTTTTATTGCTTTACTGGAACAATATTGTTGCACTCTGTAAACATTAACCCTTTATCCCTTTAAGAGTAGCTGCTAAGTAATGGTCTGTGGCCGCGATCTGCATTTTGCCATATGAGCCCGGTTTAATACATATTCTGTATGGAAAGTTCAAGACAGAGATCTGACCACAACTTGCACTTGACTACACATATGTACAACATGGTGTGATTTTGTAACAATTTTCCAGGAAATAATAAATTACTTAATCAGGTATATAAGAACTCCAATAACATAATGCAATCAAAATGAATTACTCAAGATGCAATCAACAGATTTGTGCTTAAAATATTACAGAACAGGTAACATCCACATTTCCCAGATTGTTTCCCCAGCTATATAAGTATAAATAGAAAAATAAATCAAGGGATGTAACCGATACAAATGGTAGAAACACCCAGGATACACAGTAGAAACGCACTGGTTTTGCACACAGTGGAGGCTGAGTGATGAGTCCAGCACACATGAAGGTACACACCTACTCTACGCTCTCATGAGACACCTCCACAATCTAAACTTCACCTAGTTGTGCAGAGAGGTGGGAAAATCGGACTGTGCAAAAGTGTAAACGTCACATCACATCACAAGGGCAACCTCCCATTACTTTAACACCACCCCTTTTATTAAATAGATTTTCAGTTTTTCTCCTATAATACTGCTCAGTTTAGCTTAATTTATGGGAGAGGAAGATGCATCAGGACTGTCTAATTTACACCTGTCACTTTTGTGTGTTTTTACATTGGGAAAATTTATCTGCTCGATCATAGAACAACTAGATGGCATAAAATGCATTCAATGTATAGGATGAGACCTGGGGGTAAATGTATGAACATGCGGGTTCTTCAACACTCGCGTGTTCAGCGTGTTCGGCGATTAAATTTCAAGCGGCGCTGCATTGTAAAGGGAAACTTCCCTTTACAATGCAGCGCCGCTTGAAATTTAATCGCCGAACACGCGGGTGTTGAAGAACCCGCATGTTTATACATTTACCCCCTGATCTCCAACAGACCAGAGCTGGTGAAAACAACCTAATAACCACCCTTACTGCACTTTCTGCTTGTGCATCTCGATTTGCACAATTGAGGTAGGCTTACGAGATGCACAGCACAACCATCATCATCATCACCATTTATTTATATAGCACCACTGGTTTCGTAGCGCTGTACAGAGAACTCATTCACATCAGTCCCTGCCTCATTGGAGCTTACAGTCTAAATTCCCTAACACACACACATAGACAGACAGAGGTGAGAGAGGCTAGGGTCAATTTTGATAGCACCCAATTAACCTACCAGTATGTTTTGGAGGAAACCAGAGCACCCAGAGGAAACCCACGCAAACACAGGGAGAACATACAAACTCCTCACAGATAAGGCCATGGTTGGGAATTGAACTCATGACCCTAGTGCTGTGAGGCAGAAGTGCTAACCACTTAGCCACCATGCTGCCCACAACCAAAGAGGGATTTCATCAAATTCAATTGCTAATTAGTTGATATGGATTTCTGGACATTTGTACTAAATATACCACTTAGACTCCAATGTAACAGTGCCCCCAGAGGCCACAGTATAAAATGTTTTGTTGACTTTAGCGAGCAATAACTTTTATCAGTATCAGTGTTTTATTTAGTAAGAGCAATTCAATAAAATACGTAGCTAGGGGTGATATAGGTGATAGCGTCACTTTATAAGTGGATATGTAGAAAATAACAGTCTGCTTTAGAATAGGAAATCCCTATACACCTTAGACAATGGAATACTTTTTATTAATCATGTACACAATATTCTGTGTTGAGCTTTACCTATGATAGATGATGTGTTATTACTACACTATATTATATGATAAAGAGATGTCACAACACTCAGGAACTACAGAAATATCTCATCTTCATGTTGATATGATTGATAATATCCTGGAGGTCACCTATGTCTGTATGTGTTTTCAGCCATTAAATACAACGTGACGATTGATGAGCGGAGATATACCCCCCGCGCTGTTATTGATGACATTGGAGGAGACAAGCACTTCATTAAGACCATCCGAGCCACAAGTGGGCACAGCCAGTGCCAACAGCTCAATTTCCACGTGTTGGTGGGTGTGAAACTGGGGATTTGAGGATTTACTGCAGCACTTTGTCACCTTTATTTAATTGAGTCAAACTCTTCCTGGGGGAACAGATTAGTGATACTCTTATAGATGAGATTAATAACCATTCCCCATTACACTTTCTCTGCACTAGTACGATTCTTATAGGTCCTTCCTGTTCAATCTGACGCCATGCACCCAGCAGGTCATGGTCTGTAAATATCTATATCTGTCGTTATAGAATAGGATAGAACAGACCACTGAGGTTTATTTATGAACATTATTTAAAGGTACAAATCTGCGGTAAAACTATAGCAAGGAAGGAACAAATAACTTTTATCTATCTAGTGCACATTAAAAAAATCAAAACAAATTTATGTTAAGAAATGTTCAGTCTTTAAAGATTGAAAGAGTTATGATTACAGATGCTCGAAAATTTTGGACTGCTTCAAAATTTGTTTGAATTTCCCCAGTTTGAGGACAGTCACAGTTGAAACAACATACCTGTAGATGGTAGGGCATGAAGCAAAACAAAAAAAAAGCCCAGGGGGTAAATGTATCAAGCTGAGAGTTTTCCAGCGGGTTTGAAAAGTGGAGATGTTGCCTATAGCAACCAATCAGATTCTAGCTATCATTTTGTAGAATGTACTAAATAAATGATAGCTAGAATCTGATTGGTTTTTCAAACCTGCAGGAAAGCTCTCAGCTTGATACATTTACCCCCAGATCTGGGTTTCAAGTTATGAGTCAGACAAGACAGGGAAAGGCTGATTCTACCCAAACCAGATTGAATGGGATCACTGACTAGGGGGGATATCAAGTATGAAAAGCTACTTTGTGTTATTTTTATATGTACCCTTTCCTCTGCAGGATACAGCAGACTATGTAAAGCCGATCACCTTCTCCTTGGAGTATGAGCTGGCATTTCCAGAGCAAGGGCCTCTACTGGAGGAGGGATGGCCTACATCTCTCAAGGCGTCGGTATGTTTGGAATAAGACAGGGAATAAAGTTAATAGGGATATGTACACTGTAATAAATGCTCAATAATACATGCATGCGTAAGTTATAGTGATCATTAACTCTGCAAAATCTGGAAGTTTATTATAATTGTGGAAATGTTTAAATCTACCTGAATTACTTATTATTTTAATAAACTTATTTGTTGCTTTTCCTGCCCAGATGCACAACCCAAACCAAAACAACCAATCAGTCACTTGCTTTCATTGTCTAAATTGCACTGGACAAAATAAAGCTGATTAGTGATTGGTTATTTGATGCAATTTTAATAAATACTAGTCAATATTATCTTCATAGTATTTAATCGGGAGACAATTGCCTGTGAGTATGTTCTCTGCCGCCTCTAGGCTTCAGGACTGTACTTATACTACATCCAGACCCAATACATTGAAACTTTAATTTCCTACTTTGTGAATCAGGGTTATCACTTTGACACACTATAAAGTCATTTTTTATGCCTTCCAAAATTCTGTACTGATTTTCCCACTGATTTTGTAACTGTAACTGCAAGAAATGAATATTTAGTATCTGTTTAATCCACTAACTGGAAAATCAGTGTGAAGAAAGGAGCTGACTAATGTATAACTGTGAAATGCGTTGTGTCTCTTTCATTGTCAGGATTTGGTTGCATTTCAGGCTGCAGTGTTCTATAGCACCATATACTTCTATAGATATTCTAACAAAGAAATGTTTGAAGCTTTGGCCACATTTGAACGTCATAACTATAATACATAGGTTTGTATTGATAGTTCTTGGTAAAGCAAAAGACTATTCTACCCTCCGCTACACATATACTGCTCACATGAGAACAACAAAACCGCTTTATGCACATTACTTATATTATGAGCAGACTATTCCAACACAACCCCCAGATGCTGAAACTGATTATTTTCTTTCCTTACAAATTCAACTTTCTGTCATTTATGTAAATATTACCAATTCTGGCAAATGTCACTGTTTCCAATCCTTGAGGGAAGGGGGTCAGTGACTGTACCAAAAACTGAAGCTGAGGGCAATGAGTCAGCAGTAGTGGCGCTTATTGAGAGCAACAATCAGTTAACAAGGAACAGGATCAGCAGAACATTCCCCCCTGCTTTACACATGTAACCCCCTGTCACTGTGTGTAGTGTGGTGTGCAATGGGTACACAGTGCACCTCCTTCTCTAGCCCTGGCTAGCTGATGGGCATGGGTGTAAATGATCAGGGGGTCCCTGCACATACAGGTGTTTCTTTGTAGTTAGTAGGACACAAGTAATGTCACTTTGTAATGCAGTGTAATAGAAGTCACAATAATTTGGGCGCCAGACCATCTCTATGATAAACTGAACTCTTTATTTACACTCCTCTTCCTCCAGCACGATAATCATAATGGTTGCAGCAATAAAGAAAAATATATACATCTCCTCACTCTCTCCAGCACAGTTCTTAATGAGCAATACGAATATGGTTGCAAATATATCTCATTACTCCTCCTGCACAGTTCTTAATGTTATCCAGATGTTATATAACATAAATCACATGTCTTGCAGATCACCCTCCTCTGCAGGGGCACTCACATGGATGCTAACAGGCAGGCAGCTTCTCCTCCATGCAGCTCTAACACACTCTGTGTACCTCTCAACTGCAGCTCACTCACCCCTCCTCTGTGGGGATGATGTCTCCTGTCGGCTCTGACACTTCACTCTGTGTACTCCCAGCCTCAGACAATACAGCTACCATGCCTCTTGTAGCAACCCTCACTCCAGGGTCTCTTCAATGCGACGTGTCCCCCTCTCTCTTGGGTTCTCTATAATGACATGGAGTTCTCCCCCTCATCCAGGGCACACATTCCTTGCCCTGACACAGTCACCATGCTCAGACTTCCAGGCAATGCTGGGGGATCCTGGAGCTTCCACCCCACTCTCCCAGGTCCCCAGCTACATCTCTCCACTCCTTAGTGATGGGTAGTTCACGAATGATTAGTTCAAATGAACTAATCTTCAAAGTGAACTAAATCATTTAGTTCACAGCTCTGACAAAGATTAGTTCACCAGGAACTAAAACAAGTGGGTGGAGTTAGAGATAAAGCAGAGCAGCCCCAGCAGCCTCACTCACTGTCTCATTCACACTGGCTCTTTTGTTTCTATTCAGCTCTCATTTAATACTCATGAGTCAGTACCTCTAAACTACCAAAGGTGGCACTGCTGTGCTCAGACATTGTGTGAGACTCTGGAGCTGATCACTGAGCTATGAGTCATTCTCCTCACTCAGGAGTTCAATAGTTCATCTAGTTCATTTCACTCTTCGAATCTTTCCACTCTTCGAATCTTTCAACTCTTTCCACTCTTCGAATCTTTCCACTCTTGAAATCTTTCCACTCTCCGAATCTTTTCAATCATTTAGATCATTTAGCTCATGAGTCACAGGATACATTCCCTTCCCTGTCAGCTCAAGACACATTGCACTGCTGAGTGCTGCATGCTATATACTGTAGTTCTGTTTACTGCACCATATATACAGGGGAGATGTATTAAACCTTCAAGAGAGATAAAGTGGAAGCGTTGCCCATAGCAACTAATCATTTTCTGTCATTTTATAGACTGCTAGATAAATGACAGAAGCTGATTAGTCATAATTGGCAACATTATGTTGGTTACGTCTGGGAGTTCCTGGAGCTGGGTATTGGTGTAGGGGGTGGGGCTTCATGAATTGCGTCATTTTGGCCCCGCCCCCAGTGACGTGATGCCTATTTGGGGTCTTTTTACAGCTGTAAAAATTCCCCCCTAAGGTTTGATACATCCCCCCTATATCCTGATTGCACTGATCTCAATTTTAAAAGCAAAAAAGTGACACTTTATAATACTCTGAATTTTGGTCTTTTTCATTTGCATATTATGGAAATAAAAAATAATAATGAAAATGTAATTAACTTTGCAGAGCTCAACATGTCACTACTAGTTTTTGTATAAGTGATTGCCCTTTTTAAAATATTAAAAATGATCTGACATATTAAACTTATCTGATCATTTTAACAGGACTATAACTCATCTAATGAGATGTAGTATATATGCCTACAGTATGTGTAATAGACTAGGGGCTAGATTTACTAAGCTGCGGGTTTGAAAAAGTGGGGATGTTGCCTATTGCAACCAATCAGATTCTAGCTTTCATTTATTTAGTACCTTCTACAAAATGATAGCTAGAATCCCCACTTTTTCAAACCCGCCGCTTAGTAAATCTAGCCCTAGGTCTATGTCTCCAATCACTTCTCTCAGCAGTGTTCCAGAGCCAGTGATCTAACTGAACTAACTGAGCTAAATGAACTAAATGAACTACTGAGTCAAATGAGTGAAAAGAGCGAAATTAACTACTGAGTGAAATGAACTAATCTTTTGAACTAGTCTTTTGTGTGAACTAGATCAGAATGAACTAATCTTCAAAATGAACAAGATTTCCCATCACTACCACTCCTGTCTCGCCCTATCTCTTTTCCCCCCTTTCTGACAGCCCCTCCTTCCTCTCACTTAGTCTCACAGGCTGGGCTGGGTTATCACCATGGTAACCAGTTTATGTAACTTTTCATAAACTTCTAGCTTACCCTCTAGGTGACCCCTTTCTGTATTCACTGAGGTGCAGGCTTAACTAAAACGCCACTAGGGGGGCGTTACACACAAATAAAACCTAATATTAATTTTATTAGTAAAATACATCCAAATTAGATACACATTTTGCATTAGCACGCATGTGCACTCTGCTCTGTGGTGACAGATGGTACTTGTAAGAAGATGAAAACAGTATCATTGGTCCTTATGGAGAGCGCCTTGACTATATACATGACACTTATATTAAATACTGTACATACATGATAGTCCTGCATGTTAGACTGACCCGCAGTTATACCGCCGTCTCATGCAGGGTCCGGCGTCAATCACCCTGGTGCATGAAGTATTCTCTGAATGCTAACTTGCATTGCGATTTTAAATCATTCATTGGAACAAGTCCTTGGGGTTTAATCATACTTTAGACCAGAGCTCGGCATCCTTTTCTCGCCCTTGGCACACCTAAGCTCTGCACAGAATTCCGTGGCACACCAAAAGCAAAAATATACAAAAAAAAACAGGACTTACAAAGTGCATACAGAGACAGGTTACATGGCTGCACATTAAGAGAGCAGTGTAGCAAAATGTGCCTGTATGTTAGCAAGTATTATGTTGAAACACTCCTTAATGCTCCAGCATCCAGCAGGCTCGGCATGATTCTTTTATTGACTTTTCAAATATCTCCCTATTGTCACATGCACACATTCCTTAGTGTAAATTCCCTTAGGAGATGGTAGGTGTGTTTTTTCCGTGACATTGGAAAGTGCTGTGTGCACAATATTTTATTTAAACATTTGACATACCTTGATAGGTCAGGAAGAAACCCCTGCAAGGTTGGATCTGATTGGTTGTCCGGTGGGGGTGTGATTGCTACATACATCAAATCCTGTTGGAAGCTTAGCTGCAGCCAGAACCGCATCTGATGTTGCACTTGTTACACCTCTTACAAGTAGATTGTGTGTGGACTCTCTGGGACACAGGGGTTATGGGCGACTTTCAAATTCAAAATGTCTCAGGAACAGTTTGTAACACTGATCCTGTAATCAGGGGAAGGAGGCGTCCCACTTAGTGTGCACCGCGGGGAGCCGGGGGGAGAGGTAATAGAGAGGAGGTGGGGAGCAGGAAGGGGAGGGATGGATCAGCCCGGAACGGATCCCACACGGCACAGCTAGTAAGGTGGCTGGATACTGGGGAGGAGCCCGCCACCAGGAAGTGCCTAATCTGCCCCTGGGCCCCTTTTTCTCCACGTGCCCCGGTTCCTTGCACCGGCTGCACCTCCATTAGTTCTGCCTCTGGCGCCACGACACACTTAGCAACATCTCGTGACGCACTGGGTGAGGAGCACTGCTTTAGGCCATTTTAGGGAACAATGTTAGTGCTCTAGAAGGGTATCTTTCTCCTGTTTCTGAGAATGATAGGGGTCTATTCAATCCAGCACGATAAGTGGAACTTTTAATTGAAATATAGCACACTTTTTTGTGGCCAAAGTTCCACCCAATTCAATGGAAGTGTCTGCTTACTGCTCAACACACGAAAAGTGCAGGGTTTGGTGAGCAGGAAAGAGCAGCATAGTGTGCAACTATGAGTAGCTGGTAACCAACTAAGGGAAGGCCATGCTAGTGCTTGTTGAACCACAAAGACCCCCATGCCCTTCCTGTCAATGGCTGCTAGTGCATACAGGAACCTCTCCCTGTGAAATTGCTGTTGTACAAAAAGAGCCTCAAGGGTTGGCAGAGGCACTTCTTGAGCTTCGATGCAATAATAAAGCAGGTATTGCATTCGAAAAGAAAGCAGATCTGTCATATGTTTGGATGTCAACAGCTGCAAAGGCATTCAAAATTGCACACGAGGAGGCAGTCGAAAAGTTGCTGCCTTTTGCAACAACCTACATTTGCGAACAAGGATTTTCCACTCTAACGAACATAAAAACAAAGCAGAGAAATTGATTGGACGCTGAAGACTGTATCCAAATTGCTCTGACATCAAAATGCCCCAATATTGATGCTCTCGTATCAAAAATGAAGTTTTGAAGTTGAAGCTTTCAAAGAAATTTGGATTAGATTCAATAAAATTTTGAATTCCAATAATTAATAATATATGATTTCCTTCCTTTCAAATCAAGGGGGTAACGTCGGCGTATCTAAATATATCCCTTGCCTCAACTGGCTCCTCTTGTGCCTGGTCTGTTTACCCTCCCTTAGGATGTAAGCTTGTATGAGCAGGGCCCCCTCTCCTCCTGTCTCCATACCTGTTCTTCCGCTCTGTCTTTACTGCATATGACTGGCCGGAGTTTCTGAAGTATTGGTACTTTTTGTTCATTGTTCTGTATGGTTTCACCCTGTATAGTCTACTGGCAGTACTGTGTGCGGCGCTGCGGATACCTTGTGGCGCCTAACAAATAAACTTATAATCTTTTACCCCCAAAATATATTTGGGGGTAAAAGATAAAAAAGTTCCCTGACCCCTGATCTAGAATATATCTTCCTACGAATAGTAAAGTCAGACTTATTGTTTACGCAAGTATAGTTTTGCTGCTCCAACTATTTTGCTAGATGAGATGAATAGAAATAAGAAGTTAAATCCCTCTTGACAACATAAAAGTGATATATTAGAAAAACAATTTAGCCCAAAACAACTAGCAAATTGGTAGTGACATATTCACTCACGTTTCCCTACACTGATGGAAATAGCATGCCATTGTCACATAATAAATGATAGTACGCATATAAGGTAATAAATATTAGCACATTTCCATTTATATTACATACAGATTCATAATAGAGCTTAATGTGTAACCAAGAGAGACTGACTGCTGGATACTTGTTGTTTTCAGACCGTCTCATTCAGGATATACAAACCCCAGGTCCTGCAACTCATTATTTTCTTTCCAAATTCAATTTTCTACCATTTATTAAACCGTTGACAATGCTGGCAATTGTCAATGTTTCCACACTGTTTGTGTGGGGAGCATTAGTGGCATAAATTAAACAAAGCTGAAAAAATAAGCATAATAATCATATAAGCACACAATAATGGCTGGTATAGAAGGAGCTGCCACCAGGCAGGGGGTGGGATGTTTATTACAACAATCTGTTAACAAGAAACAGGATCAACCCTAATATATATTCCTTCCAGCGTTGCATAGACTTAAAACCTAATATTAATTATTATTTTGTTGCATTCAATGTCCTGTGATGATGACTTCTCTGCCGGTTCAGGTTCCGTTTTGGAATGGATGTAACCAGGAAGAGCGCTGTGTACCTGACCTATTCCTGGATGTGAAACACGATATCCCGACAGCACTGTGAGTGTATGCATATGGGGAATTTTATTATAAGGCCCATTATATATAGTTTTTATATAATATGTTCGTTATATATTTGTTAGTGACATTAATAAATGTATAAACTCCTTCAAATACTATTTGTCCCATGTCATCACATTCATTAGAAACACTTTTATTTTCCAAAAGTATAACATAAATCCTACTCTATTATTACCGTATATATGATCATTGGAGCCTGTAGTGACACGGTCCTTGGTGTCAGCTCTGGGGGGTGCCCTAGACAGCGCCCTCCCCCACCTGGGAAATGATGCCCACCTCTCCCCCTCGGGCATTGCACCTCCCATACTCCTTACCTTAGCAGGCGGGAAGCAGCATCCTCTGCTCACAATGGGAGAGTGCACCTTGGCTGTGACATCATAGCCAAATGTCACACTCCCAGTCCATGAAGGAACACCAGCCGGTAGCTTTACAGGTAAAAGACTGCCGGCTGATTCTTCTCAATGTCAGCGGCTTCACGTGGGAGCACCGTGGGGGCATTAAAAAAACT
Organism: Mixophyes fleayi; assembly: GCF_038048845.1. Taxonomy (NCBI): domain Eukaryota; kingdom Metazoa; phylum Chordata; class Amphibia; order Anura; family Limnodynastidae; genus Mixophyes; species Mixophyes fleayi. The sequence goes on from NC_134405.1 coordinate 79,739,387, forward strand.
GGATTACTCATTCAGTGTTTTAGGCACCCCCTAACTATTGGCGTTCTAAGCAACTACCTAGGTTCACCTATTGCTAGCTTTGACCCTGCTTAGTGCCATAGGCCCCGTCTCATCCACTAGCCACAACTCTTTGATACAGAACATTTTCTAGCTTTGCTGGTTCTGTCATACAGCAGAATATAGTAACATCACCTCCTTAGCAGTTGATTTTTCTCAATTGCTCAGTTTATTATCATCGCTTGTGGAAGAAAAGTATTTGACATATGCACTGTGCAGGAAAATACCTGTCTGCCTCTGCTGATCCTGGACACAAACATATAATGTCCGATGCTTTATCGGGCCCTGGTGGCAAGCAATCATTCTGCAGGTTTATACATTTATATTGTCACTAAGCTACTTGCGTTTTTCTGATGTCCTTCTGATTTTTCTAAGGGGTACCTTATTCCTAGGCTGCATGTTTTCTAGCTTTCCCAAGACAATCTCTGCCTTTCCCACTCATATTATGTCACAATAATTATATTGTCTTAATTCAGACTACTGCTGCTCCCAAATTAACAGGGTACATGGAAAATATTCCTATAAATTTTTCATCCTATTTGGGAACTAAGTATGTGGCAATATATGGCAATATGGGATGTATTTTATGGCCTAAGCCAATTTGATATGTCATGTGTGTCCTGATTCATTGCAAGTAATAAGATTCCTAATTATTCTGTATCATCTACTCTATGTACGTTAATGGATGTGTGCCAGCTAGTCTGTTTTCTATTTATAAGGTCTGGTGTTTATGATATTATTGTGTTTATTCACTTTTACAATGCTTATATATGTATCCTAATCCTTTCTTTAAGGAGCACACAATATAGATTAATCTTCCCTTCATTGGGTCGCCTAATCCAGATTGTCTGAGTTATCCCTATAATGAGGTGGGGATTTAGTGAGAGCGCGTTACTATAATGTAAATGTTTCCATCCGTCCCTCTGCACGCTAACAATAAGACACAGTAGCACATGGCCAGATGTTGAAAGTATACTGTTACATACCTCCTGTCTGGATATTCAGCCTTCCCATTACTTAATAGGTCTCACCGGTGACTGCAACAGATTTTATTTAAAGGGCCACAAAACTGAATAATAGTTTATCTAAAAAAAGTAACTTGTAAAATTCACATATAGAAGTTATGTAAAACTGTATACCATAACTAATACCACTTTAAGCTGCAATAATGCTGAAAGTATTCATGGCAATTGGGGGGGTATTCAATTGTTAGCGAGATGCGTTAAAATTTCGCGCTCGCAAAAAAAAAAAACGCGCTAGTTTTTTCCTGTTCGAGCGTGCGTTTAAAAAAAAACAAACCTCAATTCAATTGGTTTTTTGCATTCACCCCCTCGCGCTCTATTATTGGTCCTGGCGAGTTTGAAATGAAGAGTTGTTAAGGCAGTCATTTTACTATAAAAAAATAAAAGTAAATTAATGCAATCAAGAAGGGCCCCAGCACTGCACAAGAGAATGGGCCCCCACACTGCAATGAAGAAGGGCCCCAGCACTGCAAGCAACAATGGCCCCCCCTGTACAGCAGAATTAAAGATTTTACAAGGAGGTAAATTTTTTGAAATTTACAAACATTTGAACACTGGCCAAGCATGGACATTTGTAAGGTACAAATATTTGTAGGACAGTGGGCTAGCCGGACCTTTCTTCGAAGGTAAAAATATTTGTTGGGACTTTGCGTAAATGAGTGTGTGTAAGTAAAGCATCATAAAACTGAGGATTTCGTCCATGGTGAGTATTTTTTTATTTTTATTTTTTTAATTAAAATCTATGGTGTACATGAGGGTGTTTACTGTATTTCTTGGGGTTTTATTATTTTTAATAAAGATTTGTGGTTGGAATGAGGGTGTTGTGCTTTTATTTAACATTTTGCTTTGTGGAACTACAGATCACAGCCAGCCGTGGGTGTAAGAGCATGTTGGCACTTGTGGTTCTACTACAAGTGCAAACATGCCCTGGGTGCTATGGGTACGCTGGTGCTTGTAGTTGGAAGAGTAGCAGCATGCCCACACTATTTAGGACAACATGGCTGGCTGGGACATGTAGTTCCACAAATCAATTTTTTTTTATTTATTTTTTTTATCCAAAATCCCCATTTATTACCCTACTACCCATAGCCCAGGGGTAGTAGGAAGAGCCCTAGTGCTATCGGCACTGGCCTGGGTGTCCCTAGGGGGGTGGCCCGCTTACATTTTTCAGCGGACCACAATCCCTAGGGAATCTAGGCCAGCGCTGAACAGTCTGTGGGTGTTTAGTCATTATGGCTGTGGGACCCAAACTGCGTCCCGTCCCCCCCCTGTTATAGTGCCTATCACCCCGGCTGGTTTGCCTAGTGCTGGTTCAATTAAATTAGGGGGAACCCTACGTCAAATTTTTCACACATCAATAGCCTGCCAGCACTAGGGCGAAGACTAAATAGAGTGGGGAGCAAACGATTTTGCTTTTAAAATTTTTTTTAAAAAACATGATACTTTTTGGCACAACCACCCTCCCCCCCCCCCCCCTTAAAAACAAAAAATATATATAAAAAAGTTTAAATACATGCATCACTATGGTTATTTCTAAAGGGGGAAATTTTCAAAAATTATTAATTATTATAAAACTTTTTTAAGTAATTTTTTTTTGTTTAGGTTACTTTTATGAACTTTTCCACCTATTTTCTCAATTTAATGTATATTTTTCTTAACTTAATAAAAAAAAAATTCTTTGAGCAGACCATGGAGGTGCGAGAAAAAAACAGCATATTTGCTTTTTTCACACTCGGCGCTAAAAAACAATTGAATAGCTTTTTCCGCTAAGGGTTCGCAGCCAGCCTATACTTTAACATTGACAAACGCTTGGAGCGCGATAACACCGTTTCGGTAAAAAAAAAAAAAAGATTAGAATTGCGTGAGAAGTTTTCGCGCTCGAAAATAAGGTAAAATAGCAAAAAAATTACTTTGCACGCTCAAATATCCAAACTCGCTAACAATTGAATACCCCCCTAAGAGTCAATTAAAGAAATTTTGAGGGTAAAAACCTAAATCATTTATTTTGTTACTTTGAGTTGTTCATTTTTTTGTTTTAGTGGTTCCACTTATGGAATAAATCACCTGTGAGTAATCTTACAATGCGTCATTTCAGAAGTAGTCTTAAGACCCTAAAACTGCAAATACCCAATGAATTATTACATCATTTTGCTTGTCTGGCATTAACGCTGCTTCTTTAGTAACCATATACAATATGCACAAATGTGGAGTTTAGCCATGACAACCAATAAGGTGTTTGCTGTCATTTTCTAAGCTACAATGGAAAAATGAAAGCTAGATTCTGATTAGTTGCTGTAGATTACAGCACCTTTGTGCACCTTGCACCATGTGATGCCTTGTTTCCGTTCCATCTAGTTCAGTGACGGGCAATAGGCACCCTAGGGCGGCATGTGGCCCTCCAAACCTTCACCTGCTTTATTGTCAAACTGGATTGATGATTAATATCTTACATTAAAATGCCTGATGACATGTTATTACATGATCTTGGGCCTGATTCATTAAGGATCTTAAATAAAGAGGTAACTTATTTCAGTCTCCTGGACAAAACCATGTTACAATGCAAGGGGTGCAAACTAGTTTTCTGTTTTGCACATAAATTAAATAATGACTGTTTTTCATGTAGCACACAAATATCAACTTTAAATTTCAGTGTACAAATAAGCTATCAAGTATTTGTGTGTTACATGAAAAAACAGTCAGTATTTAACTTATGTGCAAAACAGAATACTAATTTGCACCCCTTGCATTGTAACATGGTTTTGTCCAGGAGACCGAAATAAGATACATCTTCATTTAAGATCCTTAATGAATCAGGCCCTTTTTCTCTTTCTTTCATTAAACATATTGTTTTAACTAATTATTGACATTGAGGGCAAGGTGTGGCCACTATGAAGGTTAGAGGCTGTCACTGTGGCCCCTGAAGTATATCAGGTTTCCCATTACTGATTTAGTTACCATATCAGCAGATTCAGTTTTTTCAGGGTCATTTTGTGCATTGTATTTTGTTATTGGTGACGTCTTCACTCTCTGCTCTCTCTGCTCTTAGGGAGTTCTGCCAGCGCTCTCTCAGAAGATCCGCTTCAGACTGCGCTACCTTTATGCGCTCTTTCGACAATTCCGTCTTCATCATTGAAGGGAGCAGAAGGCGAGTGGCCCTGGAGGTCACACTTGAAAACAGAGGGGAGAATGCATATAGTACCGTACTCAACATTTCCCACTCTCCGAATCTTCAGTTTGCCAGTCTGATTCCCAAGGTGAATACACATAAGCCTCTGGGTGAATACAGTCCATCTATTCAGGATGCTTCATTTTTATAGAGACTCTCAGATTAACACAGAACAGGGGAAGAGCAGAGACACACAGCAGGAAACGCCCAAGAGAATTCAGTGATAAAAGAGGTTAATAGAATTTGTTGGAACAAAAATATGTCTACTGTTATGCTGTTTGTGGAAGCTTTTTTGTGAAAGCAGGTTTAGACATCCAGAGGCTGGCAACCATGCTGAGACCTGTAGTTTCACAACAGTTGCTGAACCACAGGCTGACTGCCATTTGTGCTGGAGAAAGGCAGGCAGTATTTACTATACCAGTGTTGGCTAACCTGTGACACTAAAAGTGTTGTGAAACTACAAGTCCCAGCATGCTTTGCCAATATATAGCAGCTTATTTCTGGAAGGGTATGCTGGGACTTGTAGTTTCACAACACCTGGAGTGTCACAGGTTAGCCAACACTGTACCATACGTTAATATTTAGTGATCACTGGGGTACAGGAGCTGAGAATGAGCTGTGTGTATTGTAACGACTGATCCAATAGGTGAATTGGATCATTGGTCTAGGTGAGCAGTGGCCCACAGGGGCCACTTGCAGCCCCCATTGGGGTCACATGATGTCCATGAGGCTATAAGAATTTCCTTATAGTGAGTACAGTCCGTGCACACCGTGTTGCCAGACATAGTTTAGGCTTGTAGACTTGTGTGACCACTACATACTGTGGCTATGATATCATAATGTGATCTGATGCTGCTCTGCTAAAGCAATTTGCAGCCCTTTGTGGGTCCAGGGGCCACTTGAGAGGCTTAGAAAAAATATCATGCTGACCGCTATTGGTCTTACATAGTGCTAGAATAGTACAGGTTTTATGGCTCATTTATGAAAGTGCAACAGCAAAACCCACACAGTGTGATACTGGCATAAAAAGTGTAATGTAGAAAACAGCAACTCACCAGACTTTGTTGAGCAGTCAGAAGAATGCCCTATTTATGGACTTTAGTATTCAGTCCTGGATTTGGACTTCTGTCAAATGTTCTGTGCCAGCTGTTTTCTCCATTTAACTCTGTTGAGTATTCCGCAATACAGACACCAGTTTTCAGTGCTGCCTGCGTCTCTCCCTATATATATCCAGCATTGACCTGGGATGTCCACGGCCTACCGGTAGACCCCACTGTAGAGCTGATAATAGGAAGTGTATGTAGTACACACATTTTAGACCTCAGATGCACAGTAACATACACTAACATAGACATATTTAATAATAAAGTCTCTTTTCCTATTTTACCCTTGTCAATTATGCTTTAAGGGCCCATTTGGGCTTGTTGCCCACCAGTGGCCTCTCTGGTAACTCTTCTGTGTATGCCCTGCAGGAGGAATCGGATATTAAAATTGAATGTAAAAGCGGTGAACGTATTCCACACAGCAAGATTTGTAACGTCAGCTTCCCTTTCTTCAGAGCCAAAGCCAAGGTAGGCAGACAGCTGTCAATCACTTACTAATGACAATTACTGATTGGTGTTTATAGGTATTGTGCTGCACTGTGAATGTGGGAGAACTACCAATTGCTGGAATACCACTACATTACCCAGGAGAACTACGTGTGCAGGCAGGAGACCCTACGTGGCATTATACATTCGTATTTATATCTGTTTGTTGTGTCTTCTGCTTTATTTTACTCTCTGTATCTATTGAAGAGAACTCTTCTAGCACATATGTATTTTTTGCTTACTACAGGTTCCCCTGTTAATAAGAGAGGTATTATCAAAAAAATTAAGGTGTTTTTATGTGAGATTAAATCCTTTTCACAGACACTAGGTGGGGCTACTTACCATAGCCTTATATAGGAGTTTTGCCTCCAACAGAATGGTCTCAATAATACAAAATGAAGTGGTATTCTTCCTGCTAACTGTACATTAACTGATTTGCACTTAGTTCCATATTGCATCATGTTCAGCTGGGGAAATAACAGAAGATGCTTTTGCTATATGAGGCCTCTATCTAGGTCAGGGCAGCTGTAGCAGACCATCTACCATATATGTTCCTGACCCTACCAATGTATTTCTGACATATAGGTGGCGTTCCGACTAGACTTTGAGTTCAGTAAATCTGTTTTTCTTCCATCTCTGCAAATCCATCTCACAGCAAGCAGGTGAGTTATGTGTTGTCTTTGTCTTGGGGTCTGTATAACTTCCCAGTGTGTTTACATGCCACATGCCTCTTTCTGGTCACTCAATGACTGGTACATTCATGAATGAGCTGCTTATTAGTTCCAGGTTAGGCTCCCTATGTAGAAGGATTCAGGGGGAGTTCCATACACACCATCTCAATGCTAGTAAGCACATTTCTCCGTGTGTGTAGTGTTTCTGCAAGTGGAAACTATCCCTTTTCTGCATAGATTCTTATTGTCTTCAATCAAGGGATATATCATATTAGAGAATAACAGAGAAAAACTTCCGTGTCTTAATTTATATACAGTTCCCTGTGTTTTAATACTGGTTTGTGTTTATTGGAAGCACTCTATTATACCACTCTCCCTGCAACAACGGGAGACTTTATATTGTTTGTATCTTACTTACTGCTTGTTATTGTGCATTACATGTGTATTGTGCTGTGTTATATCACTTTATAAAAGATGAGTAGTGTGAATACTTGTATAATTAGCGGTGAAATAGATCTTTATCTTTGTCTCTCGCTACTCATCAGGAATAACATGTTTCATTATGGTGTCCACTTAAAGCATAAACATAACTATGTACTTCACACTTATTCAGTCACTGTGTTTAGACACTACTTACTGCTTCTCTGCTTCATTCCTTTCTTCTTTAATATGAGTAACCACAGCAACAGATTACGCATTCCACAATACCCCCAGTCTGGTTCTACCAATTATAATTCATGCCCTATACTGAGCCCCATACTCTCATTAAAAAAGAAAAAGAAACATAATTGAACATAGACAATTAAGCAAAAAGATATGTATACAAAATATTGTAACATTGTAATAAAATTACTAAAATATTTCAAAAACTGCTTCCGGAATAACGCACCCCATGCTGTGAAATATAAGGGCAGCAAAAATCATCTCGGAGTAAAGGGTTCTTCATAAAAGCAGTGTGCCTGTTAACTTTATACCACCACGAAGCTCCTCCGTGACTTCTAACCTTACATCTGGAGCTACTATCAGATATAAGGATATTACAAGTCATCTCCAATTGCGTTGACCCTTATAAAAGCACTTGACCAGCATATGTGTGACTTTGTGTGCTGGCTGATCTTCCCTGTGACTTTTACTATCTTTATATTTTACAGTCAGGGTGAATTATTCCCATGGTCTATTATAGAGCCAGCTGTGTTTTTTTTGTGTCACCTGTTGCACTTTATCCTGTTTTGTCAGTGACAGTGAAGAACTGGAGGGAACAATTGCCGATAATGAGGTTTTGTTGGACTTCAACCTGAAGTATGAATCTGATCTCCTGTTCACTAGGTAATCCTGCTATACAAACCCTCCTGACTTCTAACACAACTCTTGGGTTTATATTTGTAAAGTCGGACCTCCTATAATTCTCCATGTTTTCATTGCGGATGGGAAAAATTATACAGTAAATACCTGAAGCTGATCTTTATTTCTTGAGACCTGCCATTCACTGTTTTATCTTCTTTTGAGCATAGCTTTATCTTGGAGCCATCATTCCTACAATATATCTGTGGTTGACAGCTTATAGCCATTTTGATAAGCGCTACGGAATTTGCGGCGCTATATAAATAAATGTTGATGATAGTCCTACTTTATGTATCCAATCAACTAGCAATTATCAAAAGAAGTCTATTATAGGATCTGCTTCCCCTTTAATGAATTATCTTTCCTTTGGTGATCAATCTTACCTAGCAACGAAGGAGTTACTATACATGCTGTTGAAATATAGTGTTCTTATATTCCCTGATGGGAGATTATTTTGTGCAGCCACTACCACAGTACTGCATTGAAGAGCAATATTCGGTGCCCCATGTGTTTCAATTGCTTTTGGTGCAGGACAGTTATTTCATCTGGTTTTGATTCCAGTTGTTGTGTAGAACCTTTAGAAACCTTTGGGTGAACTTCGAGTACAAAAGAGACATTGAAGTTGGAATGTACAAATCGCAGAAAAGATATGTGCTTTAATCAAGAGCCAGACAGAGCACTCACAGTGAGGTGTCTGGCTGTGGGTACCACCTACTTGTCATATTAAGAGCTGCTTTTAGTACTTGCGCATATTTCAGAGTGAGCATTTGAAAGCTTCTTAGAGTGATGACATGATATGGAATCCTACTTCTAAAATCAGGATGTGAGGGACGTGACTCTTTAGTGTGACACATGTTTGTGATCAAGAAAATATTTGGGCCACGTGCTGCTGGAACCAGCCCACATTCTTTCTCTCCTAAATGTATCTTTACACTACTGAGCAGGTCTGCTGCCCAGGGACAGTCCATTAAGAGCCCTTTGTAGGTGGGTGTAAGGAGCGGCCTGTACAGGTAGACAGACACCCGCCAACTCTTGACAGCCTTTCATCTATTATAGATATTCCAGTCTGGACCAGTATGAAGTCAATTCTAAAAGGTCAACTGACAGATACAATGCAATCGGGCCTCCATTCAACTGCACCTTAAAGGTGAGTTACGGATTATGTCAAATAGAAGAAGCTGACAAAATATTCCGCTTATTTTACTGATAACTGTGTTTAATGTGATGCTCCATTTTGAGGGCTACAGTCGTGTACTACAGCTGCCTCCTGTACATTTAATTCAATGACTTTTCTAGTGAATATCAAAAGTTTACAACTATTTTCATAAAAACAGAATAAAGGCTAATACATATCGGCATTTAAGCTAATGTGATCAAGTGACTGGATCCATCTTGTAGAGTCATTGACAGACTGTGCTCTAATTGGTCCAGATCCTAGACTTGTCTGTATTCTTTTACAGATCCAGAACTTGGGCTTCTTCCCTGAGGATATCACTATTAAGATCACTGTGCCAGTGGCTACGCGTGGAGGGAACCGCCTGCTCATTTTACAACAGCTACTCAGCGACCAGGTAGGTACTGCCTCCTGCGGAGAGCAAAGCTAAACACATGTCCAGAGACACCGATTCCGTCATGCAGAGCTGTGACGTTGCCTATCATTGCTCTTTCTGTATTAGGGGAATGAAACCTGCAACGTCTGGGGTAACAGTACGGATTACAGAAGGAAGCCGTCGGAGGAGGACCTCAGTCACATCCCACAGCTGGTAACTCATACAGACAGTAACTGAGCAGGATTGGAAACACTGCACTAAAATCGTCTAAAGTGATTCATTGTTACATCTCTCCTTTTATTCCATTTGCAAGTAAAAAAATCACCAATTATTTTAGGCTTTAACAACAATACAAGTCACTAGCAACATTACACTACAATGAATGGTCAATATTAAAATACAGTGTTTGCCTCAATAAGTCGCTAGTTCTCACACTGCAGCTTACATTGGTAAATGTGAAGTTACACTGTTCTTGCAGATGTGATCCCTTCTACCTGATAGAAAATACTCTGCTCCCAAACTTCCCACTTATTCTCCTGTTGCAGATAGCTACACTCAATTAACCAGTGAGAAAGTTTTTAAACAATAATTAAGTCTAGATAACTGATAAAGAAAAATAAGTGGGAAAAATGGGAGTAGAGCATTTTCGCACCAGATGGAAGGTGTCATGTTGGAGGATCAGTTTTCAAGACAATTGTCTGTTCTTTCTTGTACTACTGCAGAGATGACAGGTCAGTTTGTGATTTCTTTCAGAATCACAGTAACTCTGATGTGGTGTCCATTGACTGCACTATGAGCCTGGCATCCAATCAGGAAGCAGCTCTCACTCTGTATGGGCAGTTGTGGAGCAGATCTTTCCAAGTGGTAAGAGGTGGCTGCTGTTGAGGACGAAGGTGGTAGTTAGGACATGTTTTTATATAGATATATAATCACCAGGTTATCTTGAAAGATAATAACATTTCCATTGTAGATGAACTTCCGCTCTGTGAATCTGGTTATTTTTGCGGCGTTACAACGGAATTTCCACAGTCCTTTTATTTTCCGAGAAGAGGAGCCCAGCCGCCAGGTAATGATAATTTCACATTTCTATCAGATACTTCTGTGCATTTTAGTGGTATATTCCATTATGCTCTAGGCTTCCTGAGTTTTTGATTTGCTTTTTGTTGTCATTTGACAAATCCATCTCTCTTTGTGCTTTGCTGCTTCCTTTGGTGGTACATAAGATTTTATGTTGTGCCAATTTGGTAAGTTTTGTCATTTTGTTTTCTTTGTACTACAACATATAAACAAAAATTAACATGCTTAGAAAATGTGATTCATGACACTTATTTTAAGTAGCCTCACAGGTCAATTAATGTCTTTAGTAAATCTTCCCCTTAGAATCTTTAGTAAATCTTCCCCTTAGTCTTTTTAATGGAAGGCCACTTTGCAATAATTGAACAAATTTAATTTAAAGTTCTGTAGTAAAATAATTTCTACCGGGTGTTAGTAATAAAATATATAAATAAAGAATACTGGATGCATTTGTGACATTTAATAATATAATGCAAAATCTAATATATATAAGCCTAGTGGCGTGTGTTAGTGTGTGTGTGTGTGTGTAAAAAAATATTTTCTCAGAAAGGGCTCATCCAATTGACCTGAAATTTGGTATACTGACATTATTTGACAAAAAAAATTATAATAGTGAAGTCAGTTAACTTCCATCATCCCCCCTCCCCCCCGTGGTAGGGGTAGTAAAGGCTAAATTTACGAGTTGAGGGCTCAAACTCTTGACTCCTTCCGGAATGCCAAGGCACAGATTAAGATTGAAAGTTGGAAGCATTATTATGCTATCGAGAAATCTGAATGTTAAGAGAGGACTGTGCAATGGCACTCGATTAGTAGTGACAGCACTGAAAACGAATGTGATACAAGCAGAAGTTTTGACTGGCTCTGCTGAAGGAGAGAAGGTGATGATACCTCGGATTGACTTATGTCCATCCGAAACAGGATGCCGTTTAAGCTAAGACGGCGGCAGTTCCCTTTGAAGGCGGCATTTGCTATGACCATTAACAAGTCACAGGGTCAAACACTTGACCGTGTGGGTATTTATTTACCAGAGCCTGTCTTTGGTCATGGACAATTGTATGTCGCATTTTCACGAGTACGGAGAAGCAGTGATGTGAAAGTGCAGGTTATGAATACTGCCCTTCAAGGAAGACTGATTGAGCACAGCGATAAGGTGTTTAGCAGAAACGTTGTGTATCGAGAGGTTTTAGAACAGTAAGACGATGGAGATTAAGGATGTGGCGATGAAGATGAATGATGAGGTGGTGACATGTGGACAAAACCACGTTAAAAAAGGGCGCTTACGTCGGGAAGTAACGCTCTTCCCCTGAGGAGGCCTGGCCTAGCCCCAAATGCATGACAAGAACCTTTTTAACACCTTATGTAGCTTGATTTGACTAGAATGCATGAGTATCATGCACGGGTTAACTTGTCTAATATATATAAGCCTAGTGGCGTGTGTTAGTCTGTGTGTGTGTGGAAAAAAAAAACAAGCTGCAGCGCCACCTGCTGGGCAGATTTATACACTGACCTACTAAATTCTTAGTGTGTGTGGGGGAAAAAACTCAGAAAGGGCTGAAATTTGGTATACTAAGATGTTTTTAATTTGTTAATTTAATTTGTTAATTGTTAAAAGTGTTTATAAAGATTTAAAAAAAATATATATATATTTCTTGAAGGAGAAGTGACAGTGCGGAGTGGTTGGTGGTTGCCGGGGGTGACAGTGGGGAGTGGTTGGTGGTTGCCAGGGGTGACAGAGCGAGAGGAGTGTGATACTCAGGACCGCTAAGAGAGATCCCTGTGTATGGATAGATATCTGGATAGATGTGGCGATAAAGATGAAGGATGAGGTGATGGAGAAAAATGATGAGGTGGTGACATGTGGACAAAACCACGTTAAAAAAGCACGCTTGCGTCGGGAAGTAACGCTCTTCCCCTGAGGAGGCCTGGGCTAGGCCCAAATGCATGACAAGAACCTTTTTAACACCTTAAGTAGCTTGATTTAACTAGAATGCATGAGTATCATGCACGGGTTAACTTGTATATTAATATTCTAGTAACACAAAGGGGCATATTCAATTGTCCAGATTCCCCGCCGCGTACAAACTATTACGGTAATAGTTAGCTGGATTTCAGCTCGCGACTCAGGGAGCTGCGAGCTGAAATCCAACGAGAAAACTACCGTAATAACCGTTTCCGCCGACAATTGAATATGCCCCAAAGAATAATGTATTAATATAGATTTACATATCATCATCATCAATTTATATAGCGCCACTAATTCCGCAGCACTGTACAGAGAACTCACTCACATCAGTCCCTGCCTCATTGGAGCTTACAGTCTAAATTCCCTAACACACACACACTAGAGTCAATTTAATAGCCAATTAACCTGCTAGTATGTTTTTGAAGTGTGGGAGGAAACCCACGCAAACACGGGGAGAACATACAAACTCCACACAGATAAGGCCATGGTGGGAAACAAACTTATAACCCCAGTGCTGCGAGAGAGAAGTGCTAACCACTGAGCCACTGTGCTGCCCATAATATAATATCAGCATGTAGATTTGTTTAATAAGCAGGACTGCGTAATGTTATGAGTTGTAACATACATATAGATGTTGCACAGTACTATAGATTAAACCATGAAAGTACTGTAAACCTTTGCTGTCCTTCTGTACAGTATATTCTGGCTGTGTTCTCTTAATTAATTTTGGGATTAAAACAAATTTTATGTTGTATAATACTGCCTCCTCCTGGTGGGGAACCAAAATTGCAATTATGCACTAAGAGCACTTTTATTGGGAATTTGTTTGTTCAGGCAACCCCCCTTCTGTCTGCTTAAGTGTTCTCCTGGAAAATCTTCCACATTGTCTGTCCTTTTTCAGCTGCTACATATTATAACAGCTATGGCCTGCCCTGACCTATACACAGGCTCAAGATCCTCTATGATGTCAAGAAGTGGGTCCACAACATTTTCAGGTATTAATTTCTACCATGTTTGTTTGTTTCAGATCACATTTGAAATTACTAAGCAGGAGGAATGGGAGGTTCCAATATGGATTATAGTCAGCAGTACATTAGGTGGGCTGCTGCTGCTGGCTCTTCTGGTTCTGGCTCTCTGGAAGGTGGGAAAGAATAGCTGCTCTATGAATTGCATTATTTGTTCATGATGTGTATTTATCATGTTACATGTCACCCCTTTCTATATTAACAAATCACCCCTATCTGTATAAATCACAACTATCTATATTACTAAAGCACCTTTGTCTTTAGTAACATGTCTCCCTTATATGTGATAACAGGTCACTCATGTCTGAATTAACAAATCACCCCTATCTGTATAAATCACCCCTATCTGTATAAATCACCCCTATTTGTATAAAACTTTTTATTTATTAATATTTTATCATTAATGCCTATATTATTAACAGGTGACATTAATTGAATTATTTTACTATTATTCTGTGCGTCCTTTTGAAAATGTATATATTTCACATACTGTACGTATTGGACGTATCCTGTAGCATACTGTATAGTGGAGCAGAGTAGATCTGCACTCTAATTCATCATCGCCCGTATCTTCTGATCTGTTCCTTGTTGAATTTGCTAAAACAAACGCACATCGCGCTCAGTATGCGTACCTTAAGAATCAGGCCCATAAAGTCTTCAATTACACTTAGTGACCCTGATTCATTAAAGACAGGAAAGCAAGAAAAATTAGTAAGTTTGATCCTTGGCAAACCTTGTTACAACAATGCAAGGGGTGCAAATTAGTTTATTATTTTGCATGTAAGGAAAATACTGGCTGATTTTTCATGTAGCCCATAAATATTTGATAGTTTTATATTTTATACTGAAAGTTAAAGTTGATCTAGAACATGCCTTACCCCAACTTTAAATCTGTCCGCACATTTTAAATTGACCTTTCCCTCCAATGCAACATGGTTTTGCCAAGGTGAAAAGTTACTCCTTTTTTTTTTTTGTTTGCTTTACTTTCCTTAATGAATCAGGCCCAGTGTGTTTTATTTCATCATCATGTCTCAAGTAAGCACGTTAGAACAAATGCCTAATTTAAAGAGATTGGTGCATTTGAAGCGAGAGATGACGAATAGCAATAAGAGAGAAAACCCTGTGTAGAACATACGGCTTCAGTAATACTGGATACATTAGCCCCAGATAGGTGGTAGAAAGTGACACCGCATGAATGCTGGAGCTGACCGCAGAATGAATGGTGAGCGGACAGGTGTGTGTACAGACAGGATTGACCGGATATTTATCTGCTGGCAGAAGAAGTGGGAGGACATATGTGATACACTATATTCTTGTCTGTTCCCTGTATTCAGCTGGGATTCTTTAAGCGGAGTCAACACGACAGAGAGGAAGAGGACAACGTTTTGGAGTGAGGTTGAGATAACAGACCAATGTTCCCAGCCCACTGTCTGCACCCATACATATATACTCCAATCCATGGGGGTCAGAGAGGAAAGCTGGCTGTGAATCAGATGACTGAAAACAAATGGGACAGTAGCAATTATCTCAGAAAGGCCTACTTGCACAGGGCTGAAGACCAAACGGTAACTTGGATGTTATCACCGAATGCTGCCTCAGGGAGTAAAAGCTCCCACTTCCTCCATGGCATCTATTTATTTCATTATTGACCTGCATTCATTGAACTTTCAGCCAAGACTGAACTTGCAAGCTCTGACAGGTTCTGCTCAGGGATCAATCTATCCGTCACTACCAAAAGGTGGAGACCACTGTCTGTTCCCCTGGCGTTTTTCCTCCATATTCTATGCCTGGAATTATTATTTCCATTGTCTAGTTTTTATCATTTTCTTTTTTTATTAAAAGGCCCTGTAGCATGGCCAGGGAACAGAAGATACCAGAACTACTTTTAGTTGGATGAAAACTTAAATAAGATTTTGTGTTTCACTCTCCTTGTGGGGATGGAGATTTTGTACAAATAGAACCTTAGTTCACAATCTTGCACAGATCACTTTTCACTTATCATTTTCCTACGTAAATTGTGAAAATAAGACTGTTTCATGCTATGGTTTGCCAAAACGCCTATATTCTCAAAATGCGACTTGTGGAGGCAGCCAGTTTGTGGGGTAAGGCAGTATTCATGAGAAGTCAGGAACCAGCAAGTTTGACTGCACTGTTTGTCCATTCCTCCAGTTTTAGGTAAAACAAGATATGCATAATTAAACACACAGGTAAAGTAAGTGCATTCATTGCTTTCACATGTAATCATGCCAAAAAAAAAGTTTCATCCGCTCAACAAAAATAACTGGAAAATAATGGGGAAAATGCACTATAACAGTTAAATGAGGTATTTAAGATATTTTCATTTTATTCAATAACACACTTATCCGGGCAAATTGTGTTTAACATAAACCTGTTCTCAACAGATCACCAAATACTAAGAACAAATGATTGTATAAAATTGCATAAACAGTGGTGTAATTAAATTCCTGGGTAATCACTAAAAAGGAAACCTAGTTTATTGAGCTTATTCTTTGTGTGGTCACAATTGCATAAAACCCCTTTTATTATTCTGTATGGTTAGATATTTAGGGCTAGATTTACTAAGCTGCGGGTTTGAAAAAGTGGGGATGTTGCCTATAGCAACCAATCAGATTATAGCTTTCATTTATTTAGTACCTTCTACAAAGTGACAGCTAGAATCTGATTGGTTGCTATAGGCAACATCCCCACTTTTTCAAACCTGCAGCTTAGTAAATCTAGCCCTTAGTCTCACAATTCCAGATAGTGTTATTAATACTATGATCAACTTATCATAGTAGCCCAACTGCAATGAAACCACAACCACCATGTAACATACCTACACACACTAATTTGTATGACGGTTTGCGGCACTTTTCTGAGTGGTTTGCGTTCCGCAATAGGCTTTTTGGCAATATCCTTGCAGTTCTTTTTTCAGGATTATACCACTGTTCATGTATTAAAGCAGCAATCTCACATATAGATTTATTTTTTTAAACACCATGTTAAGTGCTTTTAAAAGCACACAATTGATCTAATTTTTCCTTAGCTATCCTCCTACAAATCTTTGCCTGCTTTTCAAAATCCTTCTGGTTAGCAAACAAAAATAGCCACCAAACACAGTCAGTCTGCTACACAGACACAGGCAAATCATGTGATGGCAGAGGGGAAAAAAAGGAGAATGTCACAGTGCAGACAGAGCTCAGAGGAGTGTTCCAATGCCTCTCTGCTCACTACATCATGTGCCATGTAACTGTGGTTGCCATGGTAGACCAGAATCATAAATCACTACTAGCAGCCTGAAGAAAACAAAGGAAAATTGTAATTACCAACATTGTTCTTATAGCTTGCTACAGCGATTTATGCTAAAATAAAACACAGCTATTTTTTATGAGATTGCTGCTTTAAACACAATTTATAATGACAAACAAAAGTTATTTACAAAACATTTAAGCATAAAAGGTTTGTATGAATTTGCTTATATTGTAAATTTAAACTTTCTTGTTTTAAGATATTTTTTTGAGTCATTTTTTCCAGGGTGACTTTAAATTGTACTGGTCATCTGTTCACAGTCACAGTTATTTTGTGGCCTGGACCAATATTCAGCCTTTCAATACAGTGAGAACAAGCAACACCACTAAGGCATCAGAATGAGGTACACGGTGCCTCATGCCTCAGTATAGTCACTAGTTTGTAGTGAATTGATAGACTACACACTCTGATGAATATTGGTTCAGTCCACAAACTGGCTGCATCCACGTGAGTAGATGGCAGATACACCTTAAATTTGTGACGCATGATTGTGTGCTAGGCATTGTATATCGGATATAGTCACCAGTCGTTGGAATGAAAGCATGATCAGGAGTAGGAGAGATTGACATGAGGGACACCTTCTTCCAAGTCAACAGTGTACTAATACATGCTGCCATTACAACCAGACATCTCTTTCTACGACTGCTGTTTAACTCTTCTGGTGACAACGTATGTGCTAAATATGACACAGGTTCTTTTGTATTTTGTGCTATTTAAAAACCCAGATTAAATACTATTTTAAAGCCATGTCTGATGATTGCTTTACGTTTTAATACACCTTGTGAGATATCGAGTCTTCCTGGTTATACGAGCGTCACACCTTAAAAAAAGCACTGTTATAGCAGAATATAACATATTTATCCCTTACCCACACTCTTTTCAATCCTGGAACTAGTTACAAAGCAGCAAAAAATATACATCACCAACTCTCTTCCATCTATCATGCCAATAAAACATGCAATATGCAAAAATATGTACCGATTTAGGGATTGATGCTGAGTTAGGAGCAAATCCCAAAAAATAAGTAAATTTGCTCCTGGACAAACCATGTTACTTAGCAAGGGGTGCAAAATAATGTTTTTTTTTTTGGCACGCAAGGAAAATACAGGCTGTTTTTTCATGTAGCACACAAATACTTGATAGCTTTATTTTTACACTGAATACACTATAATATACCCTATCCCAACTATAAATCTGTCCGCACATTTTAAATTTACCCCCCTCCCCCAATGCAACATGGTTTCCCCAAGTTGTAAAATTGCTTCTTTTTTTTTTGCTTTGCTCCTAAGTATCAGACTTTTAAAGCACAATTTAGAAACAATAAAATAATGAAGAAGAGAATATCACCAATAAAAAAATATTTTATTATGAAATCTCAAATAATTTTAGCAGAGATTTATACACACAGATGATATAGAAGACATATTTGCTGTAAAGTTTACATTCTGAAGAAACTCAATTAATTCCAGAGAAAGAACAGTAGACACTGGAAGATTCTGTCTTCCGATAGAACCCCGCCCATTATGTTTTATCACTGGGATACAGGAACACACCCAGTTCACCTCCACAACGTACCAGAGCAGGTAATGATTAAAATATATTATATGAACCTCTTCTATAGACAGTGATAAACAGTCCTTCATTTGAATTTTATTTTTTATTTCAGGAAATTAACTTGCGCAGAGTAGATTTTACTTTTCATTCATATACCCCAATTGGTAATGAAATGATTTGTAAATCCTAGTTATAGTTGTTGTGAACTTTTCCCCATCATACAGTGATGTCAGTTATTTTTTGGCCTCAACCAATACACAAGACTGCAGAAACTTAATTTACTTTGACCCAGTAACATTACTAAGGAATGTCCAGACCAAATATTCTTAAGGCCCTGGCTCCCGAGTGGACAGGATTCATTCTCAAGTATATGGGCCTAGCTGCAGCTGCTGCGTGTAGGGTTTTAAAAATGCGTGGATTATCCTTTTATGCGTCTGCCAATTAGATTACATTTATTTAAACATGGCATCAGGTCACCCCATTCCTAATACCTCCTCCTGGCAAATGCAGTTTATACAAACAAGAAAAATATTAAGTAGTATGATTAACAGATTGTTGAATCTGGTGTTGAACGGTCCATACACATAGGTGTTTTATACCAAATAAGCCCACCTGTCCGTAACTGATCCACAAAGATGTCTCAGAAAATGACGGTCAGATTTTAATCGTTCCTGTTGAAAAGTAGCCGATGACAGAGATTGCATTAGTCCCACCGACCACTAACCACACATAGAAAAGACAGAGGCACCATAACCCCCCCCCCTTCCACGTGTTTGAATAATTGTCCGATTGCTAAAAGGCCAAATCTTTGCATGTGTGGTAAGCTATGACGGTCATGAATTGTTTCAGGCAAGAGAGTTCTAGTCAGCTCCATATCAGACATGGACAATGTATGATGTCAACCAATGCAGACATGTTACACATTGACATTTTGAGTTAGTGTTTTAGAAGATAACAGAGAACAGTCTTCCCAAAACTTACCAAACCTGTTTAATTTTTTATTTTTTTTAATTTATTTCAAAACAAACAGGAAATAAAAATTATGGCATTCATGTTCTCGTCAGTTATTTTAAAGAGTGAAGACAATTATGTATAATATTGCAAGGAATAAAAGAAGGTTAGTGAAGGATGGAGCTCCTATTATGTTCAAAGGGTTTCTCCACCCTCTGAAACACAGATGCAGGCACCAGCTACATTACATTGCTGATTTTCCAATCCCCATCTCATGGATAGGATCTAGGTTAGTTGTGGACTAACGATCTGAATTTAAATGCCATTCAATTGATGACCCATGTGTTTTTCACCCACATTCTCAATCACAAGAGTAGCCCATTCAATGGCATCCAAAGTCGGGCTGTTGTAATGAAAGGTTATAACACCCTGTTAGAGGGAGTTCTAAGGCTGGGTAGACCCTACAAGTGTTTCAGACGATAAACGACTGTTAGGTCTGATATCGCATTAGTGTGTGCGCTCCAATGATCATGTTTTATCATTCCAAAGCACATTGTATCGTTTGATTTCATAAAGTGACTAAAAATCTCTATAAAACGATGGATTGATGTCAGGCAAATTCTGCAGTGTGTGCACACACCACCGGCAGTGTAGGCAGATCTCTATGTGTTCCGAGTCAGATTCTTTTCAGCCAAGAGTTATGACAGATGAAGAGCACAGATCTGAAGGTAAATCATGTAAAATGTGTTTTACATTTCCAATACAGAATTGTGACACAATTCCAAATATGTATGTATGTGAAACAAACACAACCCATAGATACAAAAGTGTACACCAAGCTATGCCAAACTCAGAACCCACAGTTTAGTAAATATACCCCTTAGACTCTTGTCATTCCCAACCAGGATTAAACCAGTTACTGCACCTACCCTCAAATGCCCAGAAAAGGTAATTACAAGAGTCTAAGGGGTATATTTACTAAACTGCAGGTTTGAAAAAGTTGAGATGTTGCCTATAGCAACCAATCAGATTCTAGATGTCATTTTGTAGAATGTACTAAATGATAACTAGAATCTGATTGGTTGTTATAGGCACTTTTTTCAAAATAGATGTATTTTTGTACTTAGAAAAGATCCAAACCACACCAAGATTCCCACAATTTATAAAGTTAGCTGATCCTTCCATTAGTCACATTCAGTCATTGCCCGAGAGAATTCATTCCACAATTTCAATGTAATGTGTAGTTACAACAACAGTGATGACAACACTAGCAAATCAGTGAACCTGCATAGAAACACAGAGAGGCAATTTTAGATCATACCACACACTAAGTGAATAAGGCACTGAGATTGCCAGCTAGCTATCACAATTCCACTGTACCTACAAAGGCTAAATTGTAAAGAGAGTGTGAGCATATGCTGTGGAACCAGGGACTGATCATCATCATTTATTTAAATAGTGCCAACATATACCGTAGCGACAATTGGGGACTGATCTAAAGACATGCTCAAGGCTTGGTGACACATGGAAAGAAGTTCTTGCTTTTATATAGTACTCACTATGGAATATTACATTTATTCCACTTCTATTAGAAAGGTTAAGTTGAGCAGAACAAGACATATTTATAGCGGTGCTCACACATACTGTGTGGTGGGGGTGGCAATTGTTTATTAGGGAGTTGTTGAATTTTGCAGACTAATTCAATACATGTTTATAAAATATAATGGAGTTAAACTAGTTGTTCACTGTGAACTGTACAATGAATGGAATTATTAAAAGCACTCCCTACTCAAAGTAATTATTCTCCCTCCAAACCACTTATGTAGCCATATATGGTAATTAGTATTTTCAGTTATTTACTGCCTCCCGGGTACACTGCTAAAACATGTTGAACTAGATGGACACTTTGTACGTGACTAGGTCCAATTATATGCGCTACCATACACATCGTATTACAGGAGAGTAGCATAAAACACAGGTCTGCAATCTCACCAGACTTTGGTGTAGCAAAGGTTAGGGGGTTTCAATTCAACAAAAAGAAATAGAAATATGAAGGGCTTGGAAAGGGAGGAAGGGGTGCAGGACAAATAATTAATTTGGGAAGAGAAAAATGTGCAAATAATGTAAGAAAGCCATTGCTAAAAAAAAATACATTAAACATAAGTAGACACTTAATAAATGGACAAGGCCAAATTGACTGTCTAAAAGACATCTTAATATAAGAAATGTACAGAAATACAAAAGTATTATCCTAAGTACCAAAAGTCTTTATGTAGGCAGTTTCTGATGTGTGTGGGTTTATGCTGCAAATTAGATTCAGTGTCTTATTAGCGTAGATTGTGTTCCCTTTTATTGTCACTTTCTAAAGTCTTAAATAAATATACAGGTAGGTGATTGTACACAATGATTGTACAGAAGGGTAATTTGTAAGGGTAACATAGCATAATTTAGACACTGCTCCAAATTCGAGAAAAAGAAACCACATTTGGAAAACTCAGAATTTCATCACTCTGCCCGGACAGTCCTCCACCAAATATATTGTTTAGCAGTGAGGGTCAGAGGGGACACCCGATGATACTAATATAGCAGTGAGGGTCAGAGGGGACACCCGATGATACTAATATAGCAGTGAGGGTCAGAGGGGACACCCGATGATACTAATATAGCAGTGATGGTCAGAGGGGACACCCGATGATACTAATATAGCAGTGAGGGTCAGAGGGGACACCCGATAATACTAATATAGCAGTGATGGTCAGAGGGGACACCTGATGATACTAATATAGCAGTGAGGGTCAGAGGGGACACCCGATAATACTAATATAGCAGTGATGGTCAGAGGGGACACCCGATGATACTAATATAGCAGTGATGGTCAGAGGGGACACCCGATGATACTAATATAGCAGTGAGGGTCAGAGGGGACACCCGATAATACTAATATAGCAGTGATGGTCAGAGGGGACACCCGATGATACTATCTGTACAGAGATTATCACCAAGCTGAAGAAATTATTTACTTTCTGGTTTTGGAACTTCCTCGAGAACAGAAGAACACATATGTATATCTTTGAAGTTTGTAGAAATTGGAGCTTGAATCAAAGGAAACAAGACATGATATAGTTGAAGGGTTGGGCCAATCTAAACATAGGTGTGCTCCAATCATGTAAATTTATTTACACTCACAGGAGCAGTAATAGTGGTATTTTAAAGATGGATGGCACAAGCTTGCCAGCAATTAATAGGACAAAGTATAATCTCTTGGAAAAAGTAGAAAACATACCGCTACTCTATTATGTTGGTTTAACATCTGACTTCAACATGTATGTTTAAAAGATGATGTCCCCTTTTGCACAACATATTCTCAGTAAGACATCGCCTCCCTTCCATCCAATAGGAGGGTTCCCTTAGCTGGTAACCTAATGTTACATAAAGCCATGTGCCAGACTTCACCAAATGCTGCTCACTGCACACTATGCATAGGTTCCATAGAGCTTGATTGTAGATATTGCCTGACTGCCCAGCATCAAAAGCCACAGAGCCAGCTGGCTTTTGTCTTCAGGACACAGAGGTGTTTAGGCAACAGGAACTCCATATTTGCTGTCAGGGTGGTTTATTTTGTTTTTAGGAGGGGATGGTCAATGCAACCCCTTTTAAAAAGAAAACTCCAACCATAGTAATGTTTTAAAGCAGGCCTGTCCAACCTGCGGCCCTCCAGATGTTTGTGAAACTACAAGTCCCAGCATGCCCTTCCATCTATCAACAGGTTGTCTACTGGCAAAGCATGCTGGGGCTTGTAGTTTCACAACATCTGGAGGGCCACAGGTTGAAAAGGCCTGTTTTAAAGGCTCAAGCAACAAACGTTCTGTAACATATGGGGTTACATAACTCTAGCTACACTATATAAAGTATGCTTATTATGAAAGTATTAAACTTGCAGCTTTCTGTATTTTTGGTCAGTTTAAACCAAATTTACAACAAATCAGACCACTTTCAGTTAATGGGATTTGTTGCAATTTGCATGGAACACAGAATCAGAAATTTAAACACACAAATCTAAAGATTGATGCAATAGTACGTTGGTTAGCACTTTTGCCTTACAGCACTGGGGTCATGAGTTCAATTCACAACCATGGCCTTATCTGTGAGGAGTTTGCGTGGGTTTCCTCCCGATGCTCCGGTTTCCTACCACACTCCAAAAACATACTGGTAAGCTAAATGACTGCAAAGAAGTGTGTGTGTCTGATGTGAGCGAGTTCTCTGTACAGCACTACGGAATTAGTGGCGCTAGATAAATAAATGGTGATGATGAATGGTAAGATTTTCTCCCCCTCACAGAGCAGAACAGTGTGGATTCAAAGAATGGGATTAGCTGTAGCCATCACAAGAGTGTCAGTGATAACAAGACTCCCAATTCTGCAAGCAGCGACCACAGAATGAATTGTTAGTAGGGTTGTGCATATTTTGGGTTCCATATATTGAACTACCATTGTTCTGCTAGCTGGAGAAGGAAGCATCATTGTTAAAAGGCAGACTGGAATTCTCCTGTAAGTCTTTCCCTATGAAGCTACTAGCTGGAGAAGCAGTGACTTTCTTTGTGAAATACTAGAATGACATCAACAGCAGGGGTGCACATACACTGATAATTTAGGAGCCAGCCTGAGTTTTTATTTAAGACAGAAAAGGGTGAGCATACGGACATCTTAAAATAAAGAGGAAGAAAAAAAAGATTCCCGAAAAGCTAGGAGCCAGCAGTAAAATCTTAGGCATATAGCTTACTGGGATATTGCCAGCATTGATGAATGGCACATTTTTCGATGACATTAAGGGCTAGATTTACTAAGCTGCGAGTTTGAAAAAGTGGGGATGTCGCCTATAGCAACCAATCAGATTCTAGCTTTCATTTATTTAGTACTTTCTACAAAATGACAGCTAGAATCTGATTGGTTGCTATAGGCAACATCCCTACTTTTTCAAACCCGCAGCTTAGTAAATCTAGCCCTAAATCTCTTACAACAAGCCTCACATAATTGGTCATAAGAGACGTAAAAACCTAGGGAGAAAGTCCCATTTTAACAATTTTCTACCAATGAGGTAAATAACATCTGTTCAAGCAGAAATTAAATCACTGTTCAGTCCATGGAAATATTCAAATTAATTCATTTTAAAAATGTGCAAAGCCTCATTCGATGGGAGTTTAAAAAAAAAAAAAGGTGGGGTTAATGCCCCAACCCACCACTAGAGGTCTCCTGTCCTGACAGGATCTCCATACTCCTAATTCAGCACCTTATCTTGTGCCTTAGAGACACTTATTTAATAGTACAGCAGTTCTCTGCTACACTGTCTGTTCCACCAAATGATTGCATTACAATTCTGTACAGAGCAGGAAGACAGATTTACAGTACATATGAAGAAAGGGACTTGGTGTTGGATTAGCCCCATGCTCTGACAGAATAGGCAAATTCAGGAATGGTGTACATCCAAGCCTGGAGATATTTGCATGCACAGAAGTGGATTCCATCCATACAAGCATTCAATGAAACTCCACAAACTCCTCAAGTGTTCTGGGAATTTGGTTCTTGTACTTTATGTTGTGTAGACGCACGGCTCGGGCAGCAAGGCACTTCAGGCTGAGCTTCATCTGTGTTTTCAGCAGGATCTCCGACACGCCTGTAGTGCTCCTGTCCAGTGGAGTTTTCTTTTCTTTGTTAGTCATATCTGTGTGAGCACCCGCCTCCACCAAGCTGATAATGATGGAGTGCAAAGTGAGAAAGTCACTAATGGGACGGTTGTACTGTACAATCAAATGGAGCGGGGTGTTCCCTACATTGTCTGTGGCATTAACATTCGCACCACAGTCTATAAGTAACTTAGCTACTGGGGCACTGGGGAAGGTACAGACATCATTAGTGTGAAAATCATCAACAGGCGTGCTGGAATCGACTGCTAAATGAAGGAGGCTGCATCCTTCCCGAGTTCGAGGGTCAAGGTGCACTAGCCGATAGATCTGCTTGTTGATTCGGGACTGCTCTTCTTCTGAGCACTGAGTCTTGGTGGAGATACAGACGAGGTAGAGAAACGTGAAGAGATTGCATTCATGGTTTTCCAGTGCAGAATGAGCATCAGGCTCTTGTGGATTCTGAATTCGTGTTACCCCACGTTCAATTTCCAGGACACTACATCTCAAAACACTCTCTACGTCATATGCTTTGACAGGCTCATTCAAGTGAATCATTTGGGAGAAAACCTGTGCAAACCTCAGCAGGTCTTTGTGTGTGTTGCGGTTTCCTTTCTGCCGCAGTTGCAGCGCATGTAACCAGAGCTTAATACATTGCTCAAATTCCATGTTATCTGCATACACAGCACCTCGATATATTATTGGGTGAGACACATCAATGTTATCAGAGCCAAGTATTCGCTCACGTACAATCAAGCCCTCCATGTGTAATGCATCTGTATCACGGCAGATAGCATCCAACTCACGCGGGTTACAACATTCTGTTCTCATACCATAGGCTGGGATTGGAGGGAGAACTTTCTTGTTGAGGATGTGGTCAGGATCTCTGAAACGTTCCAGCATTGCCAGGTACAAGTACTGATAAGTCTTGGTGATATTGTAATTTTCACGATCATTGGCAAAAGATGCACCCAAAAGCTCCAATGCTTCTACTCTGCTTTGGACATCACAATCAGAATGTGCAAGAAGTAGCTCCACCACCTCTGCTTTGCAGCTCTCAGCCGCTACTTTTAAAGGCGTCATCCCATGACCATTTACAACCATAGCCGCTTTCCATTTAACCAGCTCACGCACAATGTCCAAGTGTCCGGCTTCAGCAGCAAAGTGCAGAGCTGTGGCTCCACAATGAGCCCTGGCGTTTGGGTCAGCATGCTGCTCCAGGAGGTAACGTACTACATCAGTGTGGCCTTTATAAGCAGCAATCATTAGGCACGTGTTGTCATACTTGTTGGCAATACTAATGTTTGCATTGTTTTCCACAAGGAAGCGGACAATGTCAAGTCTGCCATCAAAGCAGGCAGCCCTCAGCGGGGTGGAATTGGTTACAGTTGTATGGTTGACATTGGCTCCATGGCTGACTAGCAGCTTGACTACTTCGTAGTGACCGGCTCCAGCTGCACACCAGAGGGCCGTGGCTCCATCAATGACATAGCTGGAGGAGATGAGAGAGAAATGGGAGTGTGAAGGAACAAATAAGCTATATCTATTTGTAAGAGTAGCTAACCTAACACATAGGTAATTATTGTTATAAGGATTTTCACAATGATGACCACTTCGTTCCCCCCCCCCCAATACTCATGACAGCTTAATTCTACATATGCACCCCAAAATATTATTATCATAATTTGTTAGGCACCACAAGGTATCCGCAACGTTGCACACAGTACAAACAGTAGACTATACAGGGTGAAACAGTACAGAACAATCAACAAAAAAAAAAATACTCTAACTCCCAGCCACTGCTGCACTTATGACCAATTACCAGAGGAAGGCTAGGGTGGGCCCATAGTTTCTACCTCGGGCTGAGTAACCTGCTTTTTCTCTCTCTAAAATAGGCTGCTGAGTCTAGTCTTGCCCCACGGGCTAAAACTGCCAGCTCTCCCCTACAGAGTACCTATAGTCTCGCTTCCAAATAGTGTCCCACACATTAAAACTTCCCTCACTACTGTCAGTCATGACCACATCTGTTTACAGTCACATTACCGCCCACTGTTATCAGTGTACCCCCATCTACCCCTGTATGCAGCTGCCACTCCCTCCAACCCTGAGCTGCTGTCTCTTCCGGGTTCCCCCGGCCCCACCATTCGGATCCTCACCCATCGAAGCGCACGGTGCCCATCTGCTGGGTTTCCACCCGGTAGTGCTCCAGCAGCAGCCGGACCACCTTGCTGTGCCCGTTGCGGGCGGCGATGATGAGCGGAGTGGAGCGCTGGCCGCCATGCTGGGTGACCGAGCTGAGCAGGGTGCGGATCTCCGTCTCTGTTCGGTTCAACAGCAGCGCGGCCAGAGTCAGCACCCGACCCTCAGCCGCCGCCTTATACACGTAGACAGACAGCCCCTCCAGGGCCATCCCGGGGCCGCAGCAGGAAGTCCGCAAAGTGCTCACTTCCGGTCTGTCTACCTGGAAACAGGCTCACGTCACTCGGGTTCCGGATGCCAGCAGGGAGGCCGGGAGAGGTCGTGTTTACATAACAGTGTGGAAACAGAGGGCGCAGAGCCATGTTTCCATGTCACCCGTATGTGACCCTCTGCTGCCTCCGTCATTACTACTACATTTCCCAGCATTCCTAGCGCCGGTGACACTGCCCGGTACATACAGTATTCTGAGCCCAGCAAAGACAGTTAGCGTGTCACATGTCACTCCAGAACCGCCCCCAGGCTGGCCCCGCCCCTAGCCTAGCCCGTGATTGGCCTGTGCAGTGATACCTGTGTCTCTGCCAGGCTGCACCGGTCCCGGGTACCTCAGAGGAGACACAGACAGCCCGGCATGCAGAGCTCAGTGCGGCGGCGACAGCACCCGTCTCCGGGGTCCCCGGCCAGGTACCCAGCACAGCCACCGTCCCTGCAGGGCTGTCTCCGGTGTCAGCTAGTGCAGAGCAGCACTGTAATCCCCCATACCTTGTGATACTCTGCACACCAGGCGTGGGCATACATGGGGCAGTCAGCTGTACCCACTGCCCTGCTAGTAGGCACACTTTTGTCTGCACTAGGGAGATGGCCTATCAGACATGGGTCCATAATACTTGTGCACATTATAAAGTGGTCTTAGCCCAGCTTTGTCTATGGCGGGCTGAGATACATAAATGTAGATATGCCCTCTGGGTACCTTCAGTATGAGGGACTTGTTCTCTTGAAACTTTAGATTGTGTTGCAAAGTGATGTTTGCAGAATAGTCATGTACTGATAGCAGGGGAGGGCTGGCAAAGTTTAGCCTGGGGGGGGGCAAGACTCGACTTAGCAGTGTATGCAGGTGACCCAGCCCAATATAGCCCACTATGGGACTGGCCCCGGGGGGGCAGATGCCGCCCAGCCTGCCCCGATTGATAGCTTTACCCATTCAGAGATTCTCTTGTACGTTTCACACCTGCAGGTAGAGAGGGGCAGGGTTGGCTTCTGTTATAGTATGGTCTGGGTTACTTCATTAATAATTACTTATGGCATCTGGCCTCCAATGGTTGACCTTGCATCACTGACAAGAATGGTGTAGAAGATCTCTTTGCTTAATTATTAATGTGTAGTGTTTTTCATGGGTTCTCAGGTTTGGTGGTGTTCATCCCGATGATGGCTCAAGAAATTCTCTCTTTCACCTGGACCTCTGGTTCTACTTCACTTTGCAGAATTGGCTCCTGGACTTTGGGCGTCCAATTGTTATGGTGAGTATGTTAAAACAAAAAGGATTTAGAAGTTATTTATTGAGCAAAGATACATATATGGAAATGGACAATCACACTAGATAGTTGATATTCAATAATGTGTATTCAGTGGCCAGAGAATATGACACTTGTCTTTTGAGTGGGCTGACACCATGTTTCTTGTATCTGTTTTCTCTAACAGTGTGACAGGTATATAAGCTAATACTGCTGGTCTGAGGCAGGTTGGGGACTGATATATATTGGTGAAAGATCCATGATTTTACTGTGGTGGTCAGAAAAACAAGTTATAATTTAAATTTGACATATCCACTAGTGACATTAGCACAGACAAAATAAGCCCTTACTAACGCTGTAACGTTATCCTTGTGAGAGGTGGCAGTAGTAGGATGCTAAAGCTGTGAAAGGTTTGTAGTGATGTCATATTATCCTGTCAGGTAACATGAGGCTCAGTGTATTGGGCACTGGGTTATTCAGTGCATGTTAATTAATTTAAATCCAGCTTGATACAGGCTAAATATAGCCAAGTACAGACCTCCATATGTTTTTTATGTAAATGAAATACATGTCTTCTGTTACTGCATTCCTGCCTATTCTGGTGGTAATCGTTAACATGATAACCACAATTACCACACCCACGAGACCTACAAATAAAAAACAAATGTATTAAAAACCAATGTAAATATTAATAGTCTTACCTGAAAACCAACTGTGCAGATCACCAATGAAGCAGCATGATGACCACAAGTGATTTCGAATGAAGAGCTGTCCGGCACTACAGTTTAGTGTCATCGCGACTTCTATTAATGTTAATTTAAAGCGGCAATGTCGGGACCCCGCAGGTTAAGTGTTTAAACACTTAACCCGACTTCCATGCATTCGTTTTCTATTTGTAGGTCTCGTGGGTGTCGGATTTTTCGCAATCGAAGAACTGTACCCTCCCCGCCTATTCTATTGTTCATTACAGACCTTTTGAAATCCACATGTGGGTAAACAAATAATCTTCTTCAAAAACCCAAATGCACAATGTTTAACCATGTATTTCTCCAATTATGTTGTCTCTAAAGTGACCACGTTGACTCATTATACTCTAGTTACACTGTCCGTTTTCTCTGCAGATTATTCTTCCCTTGGACTGGTTTCCATTGAATAAACCCAGTGCAGGCGACTACTTTCATATGGCTTATAATGTTATAACTCCTCTCCTGCTGCTAAAGGTAAAATGCGATAAATAATAGGCAGCCAGGACTAGAAAATATATTAAAGTGAACCAGACACTTTGAGTATTACATTCTGTAGTACAGCAGAACACAACAGTAACTTTAACTTGCTTATTATTTATCCAAGGAATACTTTTATTTTGGTTACTTACCCTTTTAATCTGTCGCAGTCTGTTAGACTATTGGCATTCTATACAAAATAACAGATTGGGGACAAATTTAGTGGGTAATAAGATGGCCATGGTAGCTTCGGTGAGATAGATATAAGGTAATCTCCAAGGTTCCATTGCAGTTATAACATACAAATAACTAGACAAATGCTTCATTGATGTCTTGTTGAGGTATCTTGTGGTAAGACCAGACATAATTAGTGTCATATTTTAAAAGTTTATTGGTAGGATATTAGGCATTTAAAATCTCAAGTTGCATACATGGGCAAATGGCCATTAGTGTGTGGTAACTTATCAAGTAGTATGTTCCTGTTTTTATTTTCCTCAATGGGCTGTGGAGACCCTTGGTAATGTAAGACCATATACCACAACAATGCAGCACTCCTTGCAATAAGGCTCCATTTCCATCAGCTGCTAGCCAGCTTTTAGAGCAAAGCTGAGTGGGGACCTGCAAGTGGGCTGTTACCTGCACACAATGGAGGCAGACATTTTATGGACTGAACTGGTTCCTGGCGCACAATCAGTTTGCCAGAAACCAGTATTTTAGGAGTATAAATAAGACCTCATGAATAATAGTTAGACTGCGCCTCAGTTATGGCAATAAAGTGTTACGCTGCATTCTTGTTTATTTTGTGCAATTGAGGGGTGCACGGTAAGTCCTGCTTTAGTTATGTCCGTTAAAGGGCACATTGGAAGCAGGTAAAATGGGCAGAGCATACACACTTGTCTCCACATTGAAAATGGGGTAGTAAAATCAGTAGTGGCCTCGGGCAGTATATTTCCTAAATTGTGGGTTTGAAAAAGTGGAGATGTTACCTATAGCAACCAATCAGATTCTAGTTATCATTAATTTAGTACATTCTACAAAAATGACAGCTAGAATCTGATTGGTTGCTATAGGCAACATCTCCACTTTTTCAAACCCGCAATTTAGGAAATATACCCCCTGGATTAGATTTCTTCATAAATCTTAGCTTGCTCTACATAATAATCAAAGTATAATTATATTCTCAGTTTGTGCTTCGCTTGTGCTCATGTCTGCTTGTCTCTTCCAGCTGATAGAAAGGTCTCCAAAAACCCTCCCTAACGCTGTAATATATATCAGCATCATGACCTTTGTGATGGGGGCGAGTATTCACCTCGTGGGCGACTCTGTAAATCACAGACTGATCTTCAGCGGATACCAACTTCACTTGTCTGTGCGGGACAACCCAATCATGCAGAAGCTGCAGCCCCCCACCCTGGTGAGAAGGGGGGGGGGGGGGGGTATGATGGGAGTGGGGTACTACAGCTTGAACACGGGAGGTGAGGAAACTGCTATATTAAATAAGAAAGGGGAGGTTAAAATATATATATATATATATATATATATATATATATATATATATATATATATCTATATCTATATCTATATACATATATATCTATATCTCTCACACATACATACACATGCAGTGGAAGCTATGATAGATTATTCAGTCTAGTCAACCGTAATATTCTGAGATACAAACACATACGAGGTATGTCTAGTAAATAACGAGACTGTGATTCCACCTAGTAAACAAAGCAGTCAGAACCGGTTATAACTTCATACGTAGTAACCTTGAATCTGTCTGAACCTGCATGACAAGCTGCAACACTCTGACGTTCAGTTGATTGTGAGTCACCATTTAGTTTGGTTGTGTTTTCTGTAGAGTGCCGAAAAAATGCTAAGTTTAAAATTTGAACAATGTGTCAATTTGAAATTTTTTGTAAAATTGTACAAAATATGGGAATGACTGCCTATCTCGTGTGCGTGTGTTTGAGTGGCACAAAAGATTTAGCGAGGGACATGAGAATGTTGAAGATGAACGCCTTGAACGACCTTGCACTTCAAGAACCGAAAAAAATGTAAAAAAAATCAGTCCGTTTGTTCTAAAAGACCGTCGAGTGTTCGAATGAAAGCTGAATCCGTGAACATTGACAAAGGCGCCGTATGGAAAATTTTGCGTAAGGATCTTAACATGATGAAAGTTTGTGCAAAGTTGGTTCTAAGGGTTCTCACACCAGAGCAAAAAGAACGTCGCAAGGAATGTTGTGTTGACATTCTGCAGCAACTTCACACAGATCCAAACCTGTTTCATAAAGTAATCACTTGTGATGAGACCTGGATCTTCCAGTGCGATCCTGAAACCAAAAGACAGTCAATGCACTGGAAAACACCGTCATCACCAAGAATGAAAAAAGCTTGTCAAAGCAAGTCAAAATTCCAAGCAATGCTCACTGTTTTTTTTTTCGATATCAAGGGTATAATTTTGGAAGAATGGGTTCCAGAAGGCACAACAGTTAATCAGCATCATTATAAGAAAGTTTTGCAAAAGCTGAGAGAAAGAGTCAGAAAGAAACGGCCGCAACTGTGGAAAAATGGTTTCTTTCTTCACCAGGACAATGCACCTGCTCACACAGCACTTTCTGTGAAGCAGTTTTTGACCGACAAACACATTACTACACTTGAACATCCTCCGCCAGATTTAGCACCTTGCAATTTTTATCTTTTCCCAAAAGTTAAATCTGTGCTTAAAGGGACACATTTTAAATCAGTTGATGCTGTAAAGAAGAAAACGGCAGATATGTTGAAACAAGTGACAGAAATTGATTTGCTCCATGCTTACGACCAGTGGAAAACAAGACTACAGCGATGTATTAGTGCAAATGGGGAGTATATTGAAATGGACAAACATATTTATAATACCAATAAATAAAGGTGAGTTATTTAATCAGTCTCGTTATTTAATAGACATACCTCGTATCTATAAATGTTAGACATTCTGATTTCAGATTCTGATCCTCTTATTAAAGTGGGAAAAAGAACCATATTGTACTGTGCTCATCTTGTCTTATCGCAGCGTGTCTCATACTCCCTTCTGTTACATCACAGGTGGACTCCTTTGAGTTGTTGTATTACTACGATGAATATTTGGGTCACTCTATGTGGTAAGAACTTGCGTGATATCTGTGACAGTAAAAGTAATTGTGCCAGGTGATCAAATATTGGGCTAAGAGATTATAGAAGTATTATTATGCTAATGCAAAGTAAGATTTTATTCTATTGGTTTTTCCATACATACCTACTTCTAAATAACATTTTATTTGGAATACTTGAATGCATATTGCTTAAATACTCCATGTAGTACTATTGACATTGTTATTATGCCCTGACAGGTTATTATTTTCATGGAATGTTATTAGGGCAGCACAGTGGCTTAGTGGTTAGCACTTCTGCCTCATAGCACGGGGGTTATGATTTTAATTCCAGAGCATGGCCTTATCTGTGTGGAGTTTGTATGTTCTCCCCGTGTTTGCGTGGGTTTCCAGTGGGTGCTCCGGTTTCCTCCCACACTCCAAAAAACATACTAGTAGGTTAATTGGCTGCTATTAAAGACCTTGGCCTTAATCGGTCTGTGTGTGTGTTAGGGGATTTAGTCTGTAAGCGCCAATGGGACAGGGACTGATGTGAGTTTTCTGTACAGCGCTGCGGAATTGGTGGCGCTCTATAAATAGCTGAAGATGATGATAGAATGGCAGCCTCTATCTTGCTGTTTGGGTGGTTGCCTGTCAGTGCTAGAACGCGACTGTCACTCTTGCTATATTGTCTACAAAATTTAAGGAGTTCTTGATTTGATATATGTAACATTAATTTTACACTAAAATAAAATTGAACCACCTGCCAACAATAAATAACTAAACAAAAATGTTTTATTGAAGAGATGAATTGAATAACAAATGCTTTTCCTATAAAACAGCAACTCCTTAGATGTTAACTATTATAACATATGGGGATCACGTGTGATAAGAGATTGGTATAGAAGGGAGAGGCTTACATTTAATACATTCTGTTTACATACAACAGGTTAGGTATTGAAGATTTAGAATGTGACAGTTTAAAAGAAATAATGAAAACTCCCTAATCAACAAAATTGTCACTTCAACTTTATCCGACAGGGGATCTGGGAAAAAAAGTGACAGGGCCCATAGTTTTAAAATTGGAGGCTCATCATGAAAATACTTACATTAAACATTGTAATTAGTATCTATTCATACACTTAAAAGCAATAACTTAATTGACAATCTGTTGATCCTGGTACCAAAGTTAATTTTTTCATCCATCTGTCAGAAACCTAGAGTATGGGATGGACTTTTTCAAAAATATGATAGCCCGCAATGAGCAATTTATAAATTACTTTGGAAGTAAGCAGAGAATTTCTGACATCAAATGAGAGAGAACAGAATCGTACACCCTTCTTTACAACCAACAAACATATTCTTTTTCTGGTTTAATATCTTGCACTACTATCCAACAGTCATTGAATCCTATATTTGTTTTCTTTTTACAGGTACATTCCGTTTTTCCTCATTCTGTTTATCTATTTTTCCGGTTGTTTCACGTCAGTGAAGGGTGAGAGTCGGATGCCTCTGTCAGCCTGGTCTTTACTGGCCCCTAGCAGTCTATATTACTGGCAAGTATCTTGATTGCACTTTCCTGAAGTATGGGATATCTGGTATGATTTTGTCAGGACCGCCTCCTTCCCCATCACATACAGTGCAGTGGTATGTACCACTGCACTAGTTATTTCTGCCTGATCATATAAGCACATGCCTAAGCCCACAGAAAGAAGCCTGTAAGATAAAGCAAAGGCATATGACAGACAATAAATTAAAGTAATCTGAAGGTGTGCATCCTTTAAAACAAAACAGAAAAACAAGCCATAAATTATGCCAGAAACCTGTACATCTAATTGTTTGTTGTCTCAGTTTTGCCTTTGCTATGGAATCATTAAGTTCCTGTTACTTGCAGGTACCTGGTGACTGAAGGGCAAATCTTCATCATCTTCATTTTCACGTTCTTTGCGATGCTTGCACTTATCCTGCACCAAAAGCGCAAGGGCTTGCGCCTGGATAGTAACGGCCTCTTCCTACTGCTTTCCTTTTCGGCCACCTTGCTCCTCATCGCAGTTTGGATCGTATGGTTATGGAATGATGAAATTCTGCGCAAAAAGTACCCTGGAGTTATCTATATTCCTGAACCCTGGGCATTTTATACACTGCACATCAATAGCCTGCACTGAAAAGGGCTGGAATCTGCTTCTTCCTCTGTAGTCACATAAAGGAGTGGAATTAAATGTAGACTTCTATCATTTTATTCTGAATTACCCGATTAGAAGCCGATGAAGAACCGGAAGCTACTGTTCTCTTCTTTACACTGTAGGGGACTTGGTTACTTCTAATATATACTAATTCTATTTTTCTATATGGGAATTGCTTTATTTAGCTCCTGCATTGTCTAGAGTCTGCAGTGCAATGTAATTTACGTATCTATTTTTTCAGTGTTACTCTGGAACTCCTCCCTAGTAGATCTTGGTCTAAGGATATCTTCAGACAATCACTTAAGGATAAGTGTGGAGTAGTCTCCCAGCAGAAATTATGGCAGCTAATGCAGTTAAACAACTCGGAAATGTCTGCACTACACATATGGATATATATTTGAGAATAAAAGCTATATTTTGTTTTTATCATAATTAAAAATGGGTAGACTACATTTTTTTTCTTTTTTGTATTTTATCTCCAACAACTGAGTGACCTTCTCAGGTCAAGATGTCTAATTAAGATTATTAGAACAATAAGCCCTCCCCCCTCAGTTAATATTGGATTCTACCCTTTTTAAGCATATTTTCTGTCTCTATGGTATTTATAATTGTGACACTATCTCAATCCATGTTCTCTTTACTTGATCTAGCTTTCCTCCCTATGGTGAAGGGGCCCCACAAATTGAAAACTTACTGGGGCATATTCAATTAGGTTTCCGGTAACGCGCGTTACCGCAGAACCTGCAACAGTGTTGACGGTAATACGGTACCGCAATAACGCAGATTTTCCTACGCAACCCTATGGGGTGCGCACGAAAATCCACGTTATTGTGGTACCGTGGATTGACTTTGCGGCGTTCCAGCGGACTGGAACCTAATTGAATATGCCCCACTGTCTAATTTGTCATATGTATGTGACATGGTGTGCACAGAATGGTTACCCCACATTACTTAATTAGTTTACGGAGTGCCGATAGAATGTGAATATTCTCTAATCGAGCTGCTCCTTCCTCTTACTGGAGCACAGGGAACTGCACACTGAAACAGCTCCTCTGTTTCTTTGTGGAAGTCTGTGAGGTCTTCCATTAGCTTGGCCTACTTAGATTAGTCCATTCCTGCTTCGTGCTTTTTTGGAAAAATACCTTTTGACTTTTTCTAACCTATCTAGACAAGTCTCCAAATCTTGGTTCACTCTTTCAGTTTGACCATTGGATTGCGGATGGTAAGATGATGAGAAGTTCAGTTGGATATCCAGGAGTTTACAGAGAGCTCTCCAACATTTGGATGTAAATTGGACTCCTCGGTCGGAGACCATCTCAAGAGGACATCCATGTAAGCGGAACATTTCCTTGACAAAAATATTTGCTAAACAGGACGCTGGTGGAAGGCCAACAATAGGGATAAAATGCACCATCTTTGAGGAAAACCGGTCTACGAACACCCAGATGGTGTTAAACTTCCTGCAGGGAGGGTGATAAGTCACAAAATTCATGTATCTATGTGACCATGGTTTGGATGGAATAGGAAGCGGCACGAGTGGCCCAGCGGGAGACTGGTGAGAGGTCTTAAGTTGTGCACAAAGATGACAAGCCTCCACAAACTGTTTAACATCCGACCTAAGGGTGGGCCACCAATAACTCCGAGAGATGAGTTCAATGATTTTGGTGGATCCGGCGTGACCGGAAAATCGAGAACAGTGAAACCAACGCAAAAGCTTCTTTTTTTTTTTCTTTTTTTTTTTTTAAAGAAGATTCCGAGACACAAAACTTCTTCCGGGTGGTGGTACTGGGTGTCAGGGTTCCCAAGGTAAGACCACGGAGAGAAAGTAGGTGAACAAAGTGGTTTTATTAAAAACACAAGTAATACAGGTTCAGGATGCAACAACTGGTAAGGCAATAATATAACCACAGATCTTAACAGCGGAATGGGCAATACTGTAAAGTGATGGTGAGATGCAGTAGCCAGCGGGTTGCGGGGTGGATATCTCTGGTAGAGGAGGAGAGATAAGTAGCCTGTGGATTGCAGGGTTGGATACCTCTTGAGGAGGTGGTGAGAGGAGCAGCCTGATAATGCTGAGACACTTGAGAGCAGACAGCAGGTAAAGGTGGACGTAAGCTGAACTGGTACACTGAGAAGCAATGAGCTGCAGAGAGCAGAAGCACAGAGATCCACACAGGTGTATAACTCAGGAACTGGATGGATGGTGAGCTGTGTCTGCAGCACTGGAATGAACAGCAAAATCACAAGTCGGGTATATAGGTAAGAATAACGAGGAACAGGAGTCAAAGGATTGCTTCCTATCAGGTAGAGTGATCTGATGATCTAGCCCAGACTGCGGCATGAGGTTGTCTTTTAAGGAGTAGTGGCAGGTGTAAATCATGCTCAGAAACCGAGCTTAGCTCAGCAGGAAAGAAAACAGTTCAAGCTGGGTCAGGAGACAAAGACGTGGCCTGAAGAAATTTGGGTTCAAAAATAGGCCGATTCACAACAGCCGGAGATTCAGGTTCACAAGGGAAAGCTCTTGATAGGGCATCGGCTTTTTTATTTCTTGAGCCCGGACGAAAAGTGAAACGTAAATTAAAATGAGAAGAGACCACCGGGCCTAGCAGGTGTTAAAATATTGTGCTGACTGGAGATACTGCAGGTTTTTGTGGTCAGTAAAAATGGTCACTGGAAAACATGCCCCTTCCAGGAGATACCTCCATTCAGAAAGTGCCAACTTCATAGCTAGGAGTTCTCTGTCACCGATGGTATAGTTCTTTTCATCGGGCAGGAATTTGCGTGAAAAGAATGTGCAAGGATGAAGCTGTTTCCCAGCAGATGAGTACTGGGAAAGAACTGCGGCAACTGCCACTGCTACATCGTCTACCTCAACTAAGAACGATTGAGAGGGATCAGGTTCTTTGAGAACTGGAGTTGTGGAGAACGCCTTCATGAGGGTGCTAAAAGCAGACAAAGCCAGCTGGGACCAATTCTTAGTGTCGGCACCTTTTTTGGTCAAAGCAACAATGGGAGCCACAATAGAAGAATAACTTCAAATAAACTGTCTATAATAGTTGGTGAACCCAAAGAAGCGTACGACCTTCAGGCCTAACGGAAAAGGCAACTCAATGATGGCTCACACTTTCTCAAGGTCCATACGTAAGTTGTCTCCGGAAATAATGCATCCTAAAAACAAAGTCTCCGTGACTTCGAAGAGACATTTCTCGAGCTTGCAATAGAGGTGATTGGTCCTGAGTCTTGAAAGAACCTCAGCAACATATTGTCTGGGAGAAGGCAGATCCGGGAAGAAAATTAAAATATTGTCCAGATAGACTACTAATGAAGAGTGGAGAAGGTCTCTGAAGATCTCATTCATAAAACTTTGAAATACCCCAGAAGCGTTACTAAGCCCAAAGGGCATGACCAGTTATTTGTAATGGTCGTCTCTGATGTTAAAATCAGTTTTCCACTTCTTTTCTTTTCTAATTAAATTTTATGCACCCCTCAGGTCTAGCTTGGTAAAGATTCAAGCCCATTTTATCCAGTCAAACAGCTCAGTTTTCAGAGGAATTAGATAACTATTTTTCTGAGTGATGGCATTAAGACCCCTATAGCCGATGCAAAGCCGTAATGAGCCATCTTTTTTTTACAAAAAAGAAACCAGCACCGGCGGGGGAGGAGGAAGGACGAATGAACCCTCGTTAAAAGTTTTCTTTGACGTAATCTGCCATGGCCTCAGGAACCGACAGAGGATAGACCCGGCTCCTGGGTGTCATCTTGCCAGGAAGAAGACCAATGGGGCAGTCCCAGATACGATGCAATGGTAAGACTTCAGACTTCTGTTTATCAAAAACTTCAGCAAACGAGGAATATTGGGAAGAAAGAACCGCTTTGGTAGATTCCTCAACAGTAGCAACAAAACGTAAGGGCTTAACATGTACCAAGCACTTGGAATGACAGGATGGACCCCAAGACAGAACTTGAGCAGACAGTCAATCAATATGAGGAGAATGCAGACAGAGCCAAGGATCACCGAACAAACCATAGATATTTTTTTTTCGAAATGCAGAGCCCAGAGAGATAATTGTTTTGTTCATAAACATAAAATACAGTTAACATACACTAAGCGCGCACCTTCTCATATACCACAGGAGATAGGGACTTCTGTATTCCCTTCTCTGGATAGATGACCCTTATCTCTCTCTCCTCAAATGGAGTTCCTATAGTCTGAAAATCAGACTCATGGAAATATAAAACAAATGGAGAAGTAATAGTGCAGATTGTCTACAATATATATATAAAAGTCCACAAAGTTCCCGGACAGAGAGTATATTCTTCAACCTCGTGATGAAAACGAAGGAATACCACCGTAATTCTTGTGACTTTGTACACCATCTCCCCCAAAGATATATGCTTACAAGATGTTAGCTTTAATAGAGCATCTCTAGTAATCCTTCCTGTATACCGCTTTCAAGTTCCTCCACAGAGTATAAACATGATATGCCAGAAAAGAAGAAATAAAAACCATCTGGTGCATTTTCAAGACTTTGAAAGACCTTGTTCAGCCATCCCTTGCCAGAATGTTTCCACGAGGGCTTCATTATTCCATTGCAGCTCCAATGAAAGTGTACAGAACTGGATAATGTATTGAGTAAGGGTCCGGGAACCCTGTCTGAGTAGACTTGAAGTGGCTGACGAAATACGCCCTGGCTATATAAATAAATGATGATGATGGCTCATCGAAAATTTTTCGGAACGCTGCAGTAAACGCAGAACAATCCTGCAATAAAGAATTGTTTCTCTCCCACAGAGGGGAAGGCCACGCCAGAGCTTGTCCAGAGAGGAGCGATATGATATAAGCCACTTTAGTGCGATCAGTGGGAAAATTTTGCGGGAGTAGGTCAAACTAAATTGAACATTTGGTCAAAAACCCTCGACAAAGTTTAGGGTCACCATCAAACTTTTGAGGAGTAAGTAAACATAGAGATGAGGAGGATTCAGTCTGGGTAACTTGACTGAGCTCAGAAACTGATGGTACCTGGGCAACCGGTAAGGCAGTTTGCTGAACATCTAGCCTAGAGGTTAGGGACTGTAGACATTGAAGAAGTTGCAGTTGCTTAGCATTCTAACGTTCACTGTGACCGACTAGGTGTTGCAGCATGTCTTTAGCAGACTGGTACCGATTGGCTTCCATTCCTAGTTTGGCCAGATCTTACTGTCACAGAGCCTGTGTTTGGAATAGGCCTTGAAGCCCCGCTCTAGATAGACTTACCCCCAGAGAGGAGTCTAACGGTAGAGAAGGTATTCACCAGGGATCCCTGCAAGGGAATATGGACTTGGCTGCTCTCTAGCTGCAGGTCGCGGTCCTCTAAGGGGGGTTAGATCAGGAACTGTGGAGTGGAGCAGGACTGCTGGACGATAAATGCAGAGGTTCAGGTGAATGGCAGTGAACCAAAGAGCTGAGATCATTAGAAAGCAAATAGCCGAGAACAGGACTAATTATGAGGCAAAGGTTCCTGCAACAATACCGCAGTTCTTGAATGTGGAACAGGTAACACCGGATATCAACTGAGAGGTGAACTGTAGAGAACTGATGCACTGAGATCCCTGGAAAGTGAAGAGCTTGAGGATGGTCTTGATAGTGGAATCAATAAAATTAATCAATAAAGGCCTTTGACACTTATGAAATGCTTGTAATTTTACTTTAGTATACCATAACAACATTGACACTGAAGCAGTAGACTTTGTGAAAAATAATATTTGTGTCATTCTCAAAACTTTTGGCCTTGACTGGAGACCAAAAATGCTATTTAGAAAATATACAAAAGCTCTGGTTAGAGAAATAAAATACAATTTTAACTAAACAAAATATTATTTCAGTAAAATTCAATTAATTTTATTGCGTCTATGATTTAAAAAATGATCCCTCTATGTGACATCCTTTTTGATTTATACTTTCACTTAAAAAACGCACTTGTAGCAAGATTTGTTGCTTTGCTCCGTTGTCGTTATGTCCTGTTGTCGCAAGGTTTCCTGCCAGCAGTCACACAATTGTTTACAACCAAAAAATTGAGAGCTGGGAAAGATATTCGCAAACAAACATATATATATATATATATATATATATATATATATATATGCAACCAGATGGTAGGCACTCCTCCTTAAAATATCTCCCTGCCTGGGTGCCCTTCCAGAAAAAAAAAAAAAAAAAAATTACTACCACATGGGGCGCCACTCCTTGGACTTCCAAAGAATCTATACACAAAGTTGTTCTTATTCCAACGTTTCAATCATGTTTAATGATTTTCCTAGGGATAAAACATAATACAAACATTTACCTTACATAGGCAGCTACACCATGTGCACATCACCCAGCAGCTCCCCCTGGAAGTGGGCTGACTAACAGAATGTACCACACCCTCTGGTGTGCATCACATCACCAAACCCCACCCCCAGGCCTATTTGCTAATTATAAAACTAATGCAAACACCCTCTACCAATAACAAAACCACAAACATGAGATGGAACTGCAAAAGCTGTCGTAAACACAACCAAAGCAATATATTACGTGCTGTAATTGACACTAGGATCCGCATAATGCCTATTTCACATGCTTAAATCAGAAGTCCAACAAGACAGTTGCATGCATAAGTTTAAGGCGACAGTGTATAGTGCCCTGCAAACCAGGAAGTCCATACACAGAAGCCATCACAGGATATAAAAAATCCTACAACTGGCTCCATATAGACACATAAAAGTACAAAAGTGCAACAAATAATTAGCATTGCCATATCTACCAAGCTATACAAAGCTAAAGCAGAAAATGTTCTCAGTTAACATGGATCTAAACCCATCAATAACTGTCTAATAAACACTTATTGGACAGCTAGCTCCTCCTAGTGGGTGTTAAGTGCATATTGTCGCTAACCAATAACGATTGTCGAACCTCGATTTGTGTTTCCAACGCACAAAGATTTATTCGCAAATAGTAGAATAATATGCTCAAGCGAAGTGATAATAAATACAGCCGTTACTTA
Organism: Mixophyes fleayi; assembly: GCF_038048845.1. NCBI lineage: Eukaryota > Metazoa > Chordata > Amphibia > Anura > Limnodynastidae > Mixophyes > Mixophyes fleayi. The sequence continues at coordinate 79,781,581 of NC_134405.1, forward strand.
TCGCAGGCGCTCTGGATCCAGTGTGCAGTCATTCAATCCTGAAGTCTGGGGACAAGATGTCTGAACACTAGATGTGAAGCTGCTGCTTATATACACACAGAAATACAGTAATACAATGAAGGTGGTATAGCTTGCATCTATTGGTCCAGGTCTCAGGATGGTCCAAGGGGTTGTCAATCATTGGCTAGTTCATCCTAAGGAATCCAATAGAGGGGGTCACCTCTCCAGGGGGTATGCTCGGCTCTTCCCGCCAAGATTCCTTAGTCTTAAGTAGTTCATAATTCCCTATCATTCATAACTTGTGTATGCACTCTGCGATTCCCTCGCAGAGTGAACCAAACAGTAGGATATGTAAAGAGGTTTATTATGATACCACTCATGATATGATTCCTTCAACCTGTTCCGTGTATTTCACTAATATGCATGTAAATCTAATATAACATAAATACTACTATATTTCGACATAACTGACTATGTGTTGCAACTACTATTAATGTGTACTATTTTATAAGTATGCGTGTTTGTGCGAATGTATGGTAAAAGACCAATTACTGTTGCTGCCACGTGTAGTGGATGCGTACGCCCTTTCACGCCGTAGCGTACCATACGCATCTTTTCAGACAAAGACAACCAAGTTTGCTTGACTTTAATTGAAATGACTTTATCAAATTTGCTGACTTCGACAGCTCCACCCTTTGATAGTGTAATAAACTATCACCCAATCACCGTTTCAAGTTCAGGATTATACAATACTTCTTCACAGACCATGATCTCGGTATCTGGTACCACCCTTTCAGTCTCTTTCTCAGTGTTACTCCTATGATACCATTTTCCACACTTCAACACAGTAGGAACACATTTGACAACTAAACCAATTGCTAAGATGACACCCAGTATAAGGAGAAGGAGCTTACCTACACTCGCAATCATTTCCTGTACCCACTCCCCCAGACCGGAGAACCATTTCACAGGGTTCAACCACGAGAACCAACCCGCCACCTTTTCCCCGACCTCATATAATGAAGAATTATGGCTCTTTCGAAATTCCCATTTCAGCTGCAAAATTTCATCCATCTTCCGGTCTATAACCTCTTTAGGGTCATCCGTATTATTAGTAATGTACGTGCAACATTTGACACCGAACTGGGTGGCCAGTGTCACAGAGTACCCACCAGTAATAGAGGTGAGATAATTTAGTACCAGTCTATGTTGCACCAACTCCTTCTTGTACGCTTGTAGCTCCCTTACAGTATACCTGAAAGTGTCATCATACATCTCGGTGATATTATCTATTAATTTAGCTAGGTCTTGGATATATTTAAAGTTTAATGTTCCCTGAGCGGTCCTGGTGAGGTCTAGAGCAACCATAACCAGCAGTTTCACTAATCAATTTTGTAGCTATGGGTTCCTCACCAGGAATCATATTTCTCTTGCCACGGTGTTCATACTGTGTGTGTATGTATGGTGGTGATGTAGTCTTGTGAATACCAAGCATTTCTGCATGAGTAATAGTCATGATTTCAGGAACCAGTTTAGCTAAGAAACACAAGCCCTTGGAACTCGGAGTCACCCAGGAATAAGCTTTCCTTCCACAAACAAAATACACATCATCAGGGAGAACGTAAGGAACAGTATGCCCATGAATTATATCACACAGAGTTTTGATAAAACTACCCATGCCCAGTGTCTCCATTTGTTCTAGACACGTGTCGGCATTAATGACATTTTACATTTATCTGTAGAGACTTTTCCAATGGATACCTTATTATGTTTGGTTATACGCCCTAATTTGTGACTTCCATCAACATTCCTGCCTAGTAGTGACCTTGTGAGTCTCCCTCTAAAATGAGTGTGGCGAGCCATTGTCTGATCTGATAGGTCAGCCTCCCAATTCTCCAGGCGCTTTGCATGAGATATATTTAGGCACAGCAAAGATCTGCCTATGGAGTATTGTCGAAGCGGCAGACTAGGGGACCTAGTGTTATTGTACCTCCCGTCTATGGGCCTCCCACTCCTCAATTCGAGTACTTCCGATATGTTTAGAGGGAATGGCACTAGTCCTATATTATGCTGCCCTTGCGGCACGTGAGAGCACACCCAACACTCGGTTTGGTTTAGTACCTTACCCACCAGGGAGTGATAATCCTCCAAAGGATGCCCGCCTATATTCAGAGTACTGGGGGACTGGCATCGTTGGATGCATCTCTCTTCAACTAGGGAGTCGCAGAACTTGCAGATACAATACTCATCAGGCAATAGCCCCTCACACTGCCTCCGAGTTCCTGAGCTAGCAGACCTTTTCATAACCCCCGGACCAAGTTTGATAATGGGCTGCTCTGAGTATCCTAACAACTTTTCTTCTGCCTCCATCTCATCCGTATCACTCCCAGAACCTTCCTCCGTCCTCCATCCTCCTTCACAAAAATAGAATGTCCTAGAAAGAGTAAAAACAAGGAAAATCCTGGATCAAAAGAAAAACAAAAACCGCCACTCCATCGCTGGAAATATAGTTCTGGGTCAACGTCTCTGGTTCAGGTGTCTCGACTGCAGGCTTTAGGTCTCTCGGAACAGACTCACAAGTGACAGATCTATGTCGTCGGTCTTAGTTTTATCTTGCACTTTCTCCGTATTATGGACTCTCCTGCAGTGGGTGGAATGGACCCAAGTGTCTCTCTCTGCAACCTTCAGTGATGTAGTACTGGTCAGCAGCACTTGGTACGGGCCTTCCCAACGGTCTGTTAAACAACCTGAACGTAAGAAATTGCGGATCATAACATAGTCTCCAGGTTCAACATCATGACAGTTCGTTTCTGGCATACCAGGTGACAGCATTTTTAGTTTTTGTTGTTGTTGTTTTAGCTGTCTACTCATTCTTATAAGATATTGTACAGTCACTTCATTATTACACTTTAAGTCGTCTTGACTCACGATCAAATGAGGTTGTCGTCTGAACAGTATCTCAAAGGGGGACAGATTAAGAGGAGGTCTAGGAGTGGTCCGAATGCTATGGAGGACCAATGGCAAAGCCTCAGGCCATGCCAACCCAGTTTCAGCCATTATCTTACCAAGCTTGTTCTTTATAGTACCGTTTACTCTCTCCACCTTACCACTGGCTTGTGGTCAGTAAGGGGTGTGAAGTCTGCTACCGATTCCCATGAGTTTACACATATTTTGGAAGATATCACCAGTAAAATGGGTACCCCTATCACTTTCAATGATTCTAGGGATACCGAACCTACACACAAAGTCTTGTACAATTTTCTTTGCAGTGAACACAGCAGTATTAGTGGCTGCCGGATATGCTTCTACCCAACCGGAAAACACATCAATACACACTAACACATACTTTAGATTCCTGCACGGTGGTAATTGGATATAGTCAATTTGTATTAACTGGAAAGGTCCGTCTGTAGGAGGGATGTGGGATGGCTCAGTTGGAATAGTTTTCCCGACATTTATCCTCAAACAAGTAAGACATGACATTGCCTTCTTACCAGCCTGAGAGGAAAATCCGGGAGCACACCAGTATGCTCTCACCAGTTTGCACATACCTTCTTTACCCAGGTGAATCAGACCATGTGCTGCTTCAGCCAGGCTTGGATAGTATGTTTGGGGAGCTACAGGCTTACCTTGTCCATCCCTCCAGAGTCCTGAGGACTCTCGACCACATCCCTTCGCCTTCCAGACCGCCTTTTCCTGCAGGGAACACAAATCTTGCATTTCAATTAATTTCTGCATGTCTAATGTCTGAAAAACCATCATAGTCTCGGTCGATACAGTCATAGGTTGCCCTGCTGCCCATTTAGCAGCTTCGTCTGCCCTGTTGTTGCCCAATGACACTGGGTCTTCTTCAAAGGTATGGGCTTTGCACTTTATGACGGCTACTGTTCTAGGTAACTGTATCGCTGTCAGAAGTCCTTTTATGTGTTGTGAGTGTGCCACTGGTGTACCTGCTGCTGTCGTAAAGTTTCTAAGACGCCAAAGGGCCCCAAAATCGTGCACTACCCCGAAGGCATACATAGAGTCAGTATATATATTGGCTGATTTACCCTCTGCTAATTCACACGCTCTCCTTAGTGCTACTAGTTCCGCCACCTGGGCTGAGTGAGGTGGGCCAAGGGGTTCAGCTTCTACCACATCCTGATCGTCTACAACAGCGTAACCAGTACATAGCTCTCCCGTCTCTGTCTGTCTATGGCAACTTCCGTCTGTATAAAATGTAAAATCTACATTTTCTAAGGGGGTGTCACGTATGTCGTGCCTTGCAGTAAAGGTCTGATTCAGGTGTTCCATACAGTCATGCGTGTCAGTATTCTTGCCTAACTCATCATCAACCAGGGTCTCCTCACCTCCCACCCTTTGTGTCTCTAGAGACACATACGGAAGGTATGTAGCTGGATTTAAGGTGCTACATCGTTTGATGGTGATGTTTGAGGGTGCCATCAGGGCTAGTTCCAACTTTGTGAATCTAGCTGAAGAAACATGTCTGGTTTGGGCTGAATTTAACAGAGCTGATACAGCATGGGGTGTATAGATAGTTGAATTATGTCCTAATACTACATCCTCGCTCTTACTTACCAGAAGAGCCGTTGCTGCTACACTTCTGAGACATGTTGGGAGTGATCTTGCCACATTGTCTAATTGTGCACTGTAGTATGCTACCGGTCTGCTAGCGTCATCATGTTTCTGTGCGAGGACACCTGCTGCACAACCATCAGCTTCTGTACAAAATAGCTCAAAAGGCTTTTCATAATCAGGTATTCCCAATGCAGGTGCTCTAGTCAGACTATCTTTAAGATTAAAGAACGCTTGCTCTGACTCTTCTGTGTGTACAACACGTTCTGGTTTTGAGGAAGAGACTAGCTCCTGCAATGGTAATGCCAGAATAGAAAAACCTGGGATCCAGGATCTACAGTATCCACACATCCCCAAGAAAGTACAAATCTGCTTCTGGCTCTGCGGCAGAGTCATGTGTTGTATGGCCTCAATACTGTCGGTTGTCAGGTGTCTTAGCCCCTTAGTGAGGCAATGTCCTAAGTATTTGACCTTAGTCTGACATGGCTGTAATTTATCCTTTCCCACCTTGTGCCCTGTTTGTGAAAGATGAAGCAACAACAATTTAGTATCATGTAAACATGACATAAAAGAATCAGAGCACAACAACAAATCGTCCACATATTGAATTAGAACAGACCCATTGTGGGGTTGAAAGGATTGCAAACAGTCATGTAAGGCTTGGGAGAAAATACTGGGACTGTCAATGAACCCCTGGGGTAGTCTGGTCCATGTGTATTGCACTCCCCTGTAGGAGAATGCAAATAGGTATTGGCAGTCAGGGTGAAGAGGGACTGAGAAGAAAGCAGAACATAGATCAATGACAGTAAAATGACTAGCAGACGGTGGAATCTGCATGAGGATGACAGCTGGATTCGGCACTACGGGGAATTGGCTCTCAACAACTTTATTAATTCCCCTTAAGTCCTGGACTAATCTATAGCCCCTCCCCCCCATTCTTCTTTACAGGGAAAATGGGACTATTTGCTGTACTGGCTGTACGAATTAAAATCCCTTGTTGTAACAGCCTCTCAATAACAGGATATACCCCTAGTTCCACCTCCAGTTTTAATGGATACTGTGGGATTTTCGGAGCTATCCTACCACGTTTGCCATCAGTCCAGTGTCCTGTCCATCTCTGGTCCAAAGTGAACCCGGTATTTCCAGCAACATCCCCTTTACTTGAGATGGACTTTGTTCTATAACAGTAGAGTGTAACATTAACCTTTGAGGGGTGTCCAATATGTCCTGTACCTCATGAGCGACCTTCTCGGGTATATCTAGGAACACACCATCTGAAGTACAGTATATGACACATCCCATTTTACATAGCAAGTCTCTCCCTAGCAAGTTAGTAGGAGCCGCTGCAGCCAAGAGAAACGAATGCTTAGTATGCAGAGGCCCGATAGTAACTTCAGCGAGTTTAGTTAGAGGATAATGTAACACTTTTCCCGTTACCCCCATAGCTGGAATAGTTTTACTGGTCACCTGTAGATTGAAAGGAGAGGTTATCACAGATCGAGCCGCCCCTGTATCTACAAGAAAGGTTTGTTTCCTACCAGCTATGTCAACTATCATTTTTGGTTCTTCACTCTGACTCTCAGTTAACCTCACTGGCTGTAGACTACAGGTATGACCTGACCCCTAGCGCTGACTATCATTTTCTCGCGCAGCATTTGCTGCTATAATATGCGCGGGTAGCTGTGTGTTCTCTTGCCTATGTGTGTTTCTCCGTGGAGGATACCTATATGATTCCCCCCTTGATGTTTCTTTCCTTGCTTCTGGACAGAATCTCCTTATGTGTCCCTCTTTCTTACAGCGAAAACATACCATTACCTTTTTACTTGAGTTGTATGCGTGGTATGTTTGTGGTTGTGTGTGTATTCCTTCTAAAGCCTGAATACTCACCGTCATCAACCTATCACCTTTCTCTTCTTTCTTTCTAAAGATATTTTTGTCATGTTCCACAGCAGACTCCCTAAGAGAGTCTACTTTGATACCTCTCCAATTAGGTAATGAGGTTTGTACTCTGGTTTTTAAATTTTCCCTAAGACCATCCATTAACACTCCTACAGCTACTTCCCTGTGATGTGGATCCTCTCTTATGTCAGTTACTCCGGTAAAGTGTGTCATTGATGCTAGTGCCCTAGAAAAATAGTCTGCTGCTGTTTCACTATCCTTTTGCTTAATGGTGAAAATCTTACTCCAATTTACCACTACTGGAAAATAGATGGCTAAGTGTTTGACAATTTGTGCTATATTTTTTTGGTTAATCTCATCAGTCAAGGTGTCATCTTCCTCCAACAAACAATCTTCAATAAATTTTTGTATGTTAGTATTGGGAGGAAGACACGCCCTCAACACTACACGCCAATCCTTATTGGTTGGTTCGTGGGCATTTCCTAAGTCTTTAACAAATTTCTGACACTTTGCCAACTCTTTTCTAGGATCTGGGAATTCAGTCATAATGGAACGTAATTCTGATCTAGTCCAGGGACAATGCATTGTAACATTTCTTAAAGGAACTACACCATCCTTATCCGGCTTCCCATTGGAAACTGATATTGTGCGGAATGGGTACGCACCCACTGGTTCACTGACTTCAGGGGACACTACAGGATTTGCTGGTTCAAGATTTAGAATGCTTTCACTCCTAGTGATCACGCTACTCTCACCTATCTCAGCCATTTTCTCATACTTGCGCTGAGCTTCTAGTACACTAACAGCATGGCCAAGGGCCGAAATCACAGTGGGTTCATCTTCATCTTCTGATACACTTGTTTTAAACTGGCTTAAAACCGGATACAACTTAGCAATTTTCCTTTTTTCAGTTTTAATAACAGTTGTACTTACCGCTCCCGCCACATAAGGTGGCGGGGACGCGCTTGCGCTGAGTTCGCCACGCTTCTCAACGGCTACTTCCGCCGTGCGCGCGCTTTTTGCCACGCCTACTTCCGCTGTGCATTCACTGCTCTGCCACGTGTTACCTTCCATTTGCCACAATTTTAAACAATCATTATGTCTATTTCTCACTTTTGTTGATTTAATCAACCACACTTTATCTTTTACATTATTTAGTACCTCTGAATAAAAACTTCCTATTGTTGGGAAAGGCCTATCACAATCTTTGGTCATCTTGACCCACGTGTCGCAATACGCAGTTGCGTATGCACCATATTTCTTAAACATAAGGTACCTAGCTGACCCCAGCGGTCCTTCCTTAAGCAGCACAACATCAACCATCTCTAGCGTTTGCTTCGCACCCATTGTGAAAACAACCTATTTCTCAACGCTACGCAAAAAGACTTTTTACCTGTTCTTCTTTCAAACAGAACTTACTAGAGATTTTTTATCCGTGGACGGTTTCACAGGCTACGCCCACACACCTCCTAACACAGAAATATCACTATGGACAACAGAAATATCAGCTCCTCAATATCCTGGCTCTCCACAAAATTCTGTTGAGTATTACTGAACTGGTAGTACCGGAGTTTACCCGTTTGTACCAGCGTAATTCCTCCAGCCGTTCAACCCAAGTCACAAGCACGGTTGTAAAACCATGCGGTCCGATCGCACCGCTTAGCAATACTAACTATCACTAAACCTTGCGATTGCCCTTGGGGAGAAAGTTTCCAAAAGCTTTTTAACTGTTCTCTTTTCAAACAGGGCTTTTGTTGCCAGGATACCTGCCTTGTATACTACCTCGGTTGCAAGCCCGCCTCGTCAAACGGCAACCGATGTCCCTGTCTTTTTGACAGTAAATCAACTTTCACTTCAAAATCATACAATCACCAAACACATACACCTTAGTTTTCTGCGCAGAAAATCAACAATGTTCCCAACAATAGTGATAATGTTTCAGAGACTTTCACAAGTGATTTATACTATACATATATAACTATCAAATCGATTGTTTAACCACGTGGCAAATCTACCGGAAGTTTGCGTACGCACAGCAGGAAATACACATACGCTAAGCAATGCAATACAGTTAAAACGCTCAATGACAGTAAAAAGAAACAGTTTTCTCTTTTGTCCCGAGGTTCTAGTTAGCGTGCCCTAGATAATGCAAAACGGACATTCGGTTTCACAACACAGAGTAAAATTCAGGTTTTGAACACATTGCGTTCTTACCCGTTTATGATGCGTCTCCACCCTTTGTTGAGGAACCGAAATCCGTTGGTCTTGCGTATCATCGGCAACGAAACCTCCAAAGCTCACGAGCCCCCAAATTGTTATGTGCGTATTGTCGCTAACCAATAACGATTGTCGAACCTCGATTTGTGTTTCCAACGCACAAAGATTTATTCGCAAATAGTAGAATAATATGCTCAAGCGAAGTGATAATAAATACAGCCGTTACTTATCGCAGGCGCTCTGGATCCAGTGTGCAGTCATTCAATCCTGAAGTCTGGGGACAAGATGTCTGAACACTAGATGTGAAGCTGCTGCTTATATACACACAGAAATACAGTAATACAATGAAAGTGGTATAGCTTGCATCTATTGGTCCAGGTCTCAGGAAGGTCCAAGGGGTTGTCAATCATTGGCTAGTTCATCCTAAGGAATCCAAGGAGGGGGTCACCTCTCCAGGGCGTATGCTCGGCTCTATCCGCCAAGATTCCTTAGTCTTAAGTAGTTCATAATTCCCTATCATTCATAACTTGTGTATGCACTCTGCGATTCCCTCGCAGAGTGAACCAAACAGTAGGATATGTAAAGAGGTTTATTATGATACCACTCATGATATGATTCCTTCAACCTGTTCCGTGTATTTCACTAATATGCATGTAACTCTAATATAACATATAAATACTACTATATTTCGACATAACTGACTATGTGTTGCAACTACCATTAATGTGTACTATTTTATAAGTATGCGTGTTTGTGCGAATGTATGGTAAAAGACCAATTACTGTTGCTGCCACGTGTAGTGGATGCGTACGCCCTTTCACGCCGTAGCGTGCCCTTGTACGCCGTAGCGTACCGTACGCATCTTTTCAGACAAAGACAACCAAGTTTGCTCGACTTTAATTGAAATGACTTTATCCAATTTGCTGACTTCGACATGGGAAAAAAATTATGAAAAAAAGTCTAAATTAAAAAATTACATACAACATGTATCCAAATAGATATCAAGTAGGATACCAAGTAAATAACTATTAAAACATTCTAGCTAAAAAAAAATGTTACTCCATTGTTTACAAAGACCCAAAAAGGATAACAGATTGACACATAAATTACCTCTGACAAAAATACAAATAAAGCAAGAAAGTCCTAAATTTTCATTAAGCCTCAGTGTTAAGATGAAGTATCCATCTGGCTTCAAGTTGAAGCAGCCTTCTCTCTCTATTGCCCCTCTCCTCAATTCAGGAACATGATCAATCAGTTTATATTTCAATGTGGCCAAAGGGTGTCTTAAGTTCTTTAAAGTGACAAGCTACTGGTTGCTCAGCTTCTTTGCCACTCAGTGGAACCTAATAGAGGATCGATGCTGTGCCATCGGCTCTTTAAACATACAAATAGTCTTTCTGACATGTCAAGTCACACGGACAAGTAATGATGTAACTAACATATCTACTCGTACAAATTAGCACATATTTGATTGAAATTCTCCTGCCAGGGTGTACAAAGTCAGGTCCTCTATCTAGATATCTGCATGTGGTACATCCAGCACACCTATAACTCCCCAGGGCTTTAGAAAGGAAGTGTTCAGACTTTTCAGTTACTTTTGTTGTAACATCATTGTGCACCAGCCAGTTTTTCAAATTCTTGCCACGATTATAACATGGCATAATGTTTGTACCTGTCAAAGCAGTGATGTTTGTATCTGTCTATAACAATAGGTCAATATTTTTTGGGCTATTAGGACAGATACAAACATCACCTTAGCTTTGGCCAATTGTAACTGATGGGGATCATACCCTCTGTTGATAAACTTCTGAATTAGATTGTCGATCTGTGTATTCGCTTCAGATTCCAAATTAGTGATCCTTCTAACGTGGAGAAATTGTGAGTATGGATGGACTTTTTTCATTGCTATCGGGTGGTGACTAGTGACATGTAGATTGGTGTTCCGATTCGTTTGCTTACTATACACACAATTATTATTATTATTATTATCATTTATTTGTTAGGCGCCACAAGGTTTCCGCAGCGCCGCACATAGTACAAACACAAGTGTTTAAACAATTGCCATTCCTTGAAATAAGCACATCCAGGTAATATATGGCCGCTGTACTACAGTTAAAGGTAAACTTGATGTCCTTATCCATCTGGTTGATATCATTCATTATTTTTGTAAATTCCTCTATGAAGTCTCTCCACACCACTAGGATATCATCATCTATCGTGTGAAGAAAATCAGAAGACTGGAAAAGATCTCATTCTCCAAAAACTATTTTTCCTCCATTAGGAACATATAGGAGTTAGCAAATGAAGGGGCCACATTAGAACCCATAGAGCAACCTACTAACTGTAGGTAATAGGCCCCATCAACAAAGAAAAAATTCCTTGTCAAGGTTTTTTCCAATATGGATAGAAAAAAAACTGTATGTCTGGACATTTATAGTGTATGTTGTCCCTTAACAAATGTTCTACTGCTTGTGGACCTTCCTGATGGGGAATATTCCTGAATAGACTCACAACATCAATGGAACAAAATATACATTGTTCTGGTAGATTATTAGTGGAACCCAGCTTAATCAATAGGTCGTTGGTGTCTTTAAAAAAAAGTGGGTTCTTTTTGCACGACAGGATGCAGATAGCAATCTAGGTATTTTTACATTGGATGATACAGCGAATTTCTAGCTGAGATAATTGGCGTCCCAGGAGGGCACTCCAGGCAAGGTATAGAGCAATGGTGTAATGGGATATTTTTGTTGTAGTGCCAGATATGTGTTCTCAGAAATAATCTGGCATTCTCTGGCAGTAGATAGCATCTTGTGTAATTCAGGTTTAAATATAAAAGTTTTTTTATAGACATTTATATCACTTAATTGTCTGTAGATTTCATCCTTGTATGGACGTAAATCGTGGAGAACAATTGCCCCACCTTTATCAGCTGGGTGTATGATCAAATGTGGATCATTGCTGAGATTTTTAAGTGTTGTCAATTCACTCCTAGAAAGATTAAGGCTGATCTTACTCATTTTTTTTTGACCCCTTGGCACACTTCTGTATTCAGCATACGAGTATAACTCCTAATTGAGGCATTCAAAGAGGAAGGTTCAAAAGGGGACCTAGGTTTAAATGGATGAGTATCCAAACTGGTTATCACAACATTAGCGTTTGCAGAATAAAATTCTTTTAGTTTGAGAATACGAGTATGTCTCCACAACTCCACTTTCCATTCAAAATCATCAAACGGTACTTTTGGAACAAAGCTCAAACCTTGTTTAGAACTTTACATTCTTCTGCTGTGTGAATTTTAGAGGATAAATTAATGATCAGGTCCTCCTCGTGTATGGACATTTGCCTCTTGTTCTGACCTCCCCTCCTTGTCCTGAGCCTTCTCCGTCTCCCCGCTGTGTGTGGGTTCTTACCCCTAAAGGGGGCTTTATTTCCTGTTGTCGCAAGGTTTCCTTCCAGCAGTCCCACAATTGTTTACAACCAAAAAAAAACCTGTTATGGAATTTTGCAGTGTGTAGTATTATTATTATTATCTTTTTATTTATAAAGTGCTGACATATTACATGGCACTGCACAAGACACATTACATGACAGTAACAAGTTACATGCAATGACAAGAAACAAGGTAAAGATGGACCTGGCCAAATGAGCTTTCAATCTAAGAGGTGTAGGAACACATGATACGTAAGGTAGAGGTAGTATAATTGTATATAATAATAGTTCGTCAAGAAAAGCAATATACCTGCTTCTTTTTTTTTTAATCATTGTCTGGAGAACTATTTAGCTAATTACAGATAAAGCAGGAGGATGTTTTCTGTTGAACTTACGTTGTGTACAGTTCCGGATTTTCCTTCTCCAAGATCCCATCAATGCAGTACCCCGACCTCCACCATGTCCCATACACCATGGGCCTGAGTCATTAAGGAGAGTAAATCATAAAAAAGAGTAACTTTATACCTGGGCAAAACCATATTGCTTTGGAGGGTGAGGTAATTTTAAAATGTGGGCACAGATTTATAGTTGGGGTAGGACATGTCCTAGATCAACTTTAAATTTCAGTGTAAAAATGAAACTATCCAGTATTTGTGTGCTAGATGAAAAAACATCCAGTATTTAACTTATGTGCAAAATAATAAACTAATTTGCACCCCTTGCATTGTAACATGGTTTGTCCAGGAGTAAAGTTTTTTTTTCTTGCTTTGCTCTCCTTAATGATTCAGGCCTCATGGGTGTAAAATAGACAAATGTTTTCTTCATCTAATTCAAATTTTCACTATTTTTAATACTGGCATGTATAGATATAGAAAGATCGTGGGCAGCACGGTGGCCTAGTGGTTAGCACATCTGCCTTGCAGAACTGGGGTCATGAGTTCAATTCCCGACCATGGCCTTATCTGTGAGGAGTTTGTATGTTCTCCCAGTGTTTTGCTCCAGTTTCCTCCCACACTCCAAAAAACATACTGGTAGGTTAATTGGCTGCTAACATATTGACCCTAGTCTGTGTCTTTCTGTGTGTATGTCTGTCTGTGTGTGTGTGTGTGTTAGGGATTTTAGACTGTAAGCTCCAATGGGGCAGGGACTGATGTGAATGAGTTCTCTGTACAGCGCTGCGGAATTAGTGGTGCTATACTGTATAAATAAATGCTGCTGCTGATGATGATGATAGATAAGCATACCTCTCTGATTTTGTTGGGACTGCCCTGATATGTTGGCCCCCTACAGGAGCATTGCTTACAGGTAAGGAATGGGGTAGGGCTATGAGTTATGCATAAGAAAAACATGTGTTAATATAATATCTGCCACCCCTGCAAATTTTCTACATGTGGCCCTTCCACAAATTCAGGACTGGCTTTAAGGAGGGAGAGGGGGATACATTACAAATATAAGGTTACTTATTGTTAAACTACAGCATGAATTAGATGAAGAACAGACAACATTCTAAGAACAACTTGAACATAAAACAAAAAAAGAGGACAAGTTTCACTTAAAATATTGTTCTCTGTTGTGAGATATTTCATTCTGAGATTATTCTTAGTGGAGATAACTCATGGCAGAGAAAGGCCAGCCAAGTGTCAGAGGCATAGGATGTTGTATGTCAGAACAGTATGAGCGCACTACAGAAATATTGTATTGGGTGAAAAGATGAGTAGGGAGCCTGAATGAGAAATGCTGACCAGGCGGATCAAACTGAACACTAAGCAACAACAGCATTTGCTAAAAAGAACAAACAAAACATTTTAATGTCAAAATCAGAACCTTTATCATTGTGCTGTAAACAAAAAGATAACAAAAGAAAAACAATAGCAAATTTAATTGTCACAGCAGCGGCTGCACTGTCGTTCCACTTTTGGCGGACACACTGATTCACAAGACACGCAGAAAGCCGTATGAAGGAAGAAGACTTGCCAATGCTTGCAGTCTTTCAGTAGTCCTCTGATTCTCCAGTCAGTCCAGTGGGAGCCATATTCCGTCAACAGTTCTGACATCCAGCTTACGCAGACCCAGTAGTATAAGATGGTACACATCCAATGCAGCAACATGTGCTTTGTTTAGAGCCAAAACCAGTCTCCACTCCTTCCATAAGTTAAAATAATAATATTGTGCCAATCCTAGTGAAGTTTGAGCAGGGTGACCAACCTGGTAGAGGAGGTAAACTACACTGAGCCCACCAATCAGCGATATATTTCACTGAGCCAATGGGCTCATTTCTTCCCTGGCTTTCAAAGAGCGTTGAGATACTACATATTCACGTTTAGCAGCAGGGGATAGTTGTAATCAGAAGGAACAATGAGTTATTTACAATTGGTATTCAAACAATATATAACAAGAAAGAACTGTTTCATTAATATATCTTCACAGTATCCTTTAATACAGACACCCAGGGACTCTCTGGTGTGCATTCAACCAGGAATGTGGTGGTCAAGATAACACCATCCCCATACCTAGCTCAGACAGGTTATTCTGGCTTCCCATGTTCAATGTCTTACAATCTATTGTGGGCAAACAATCACTCTTTTGCAGGAATTAGTGCAAACATGAACTACAGATAACAACACAATGGCTACATCATTACATAAACTATGGTTAAAACATGCATAATACCTGCATAACTTCAACGTATAACTAGGTTAGGGGGGACAAAATAGCTAAAAAATATCGTTATCAGAGTCCATACTATGTGAGAAACTAGCGCATCAATGGCAGTGACAAGTTAACTCCTTGTTTCCTCACAATCGTCATGTAATGTGTATAGAATAATTCTGACTGGCATAATGATATTTGTTTATTTGTATATCATCTCTATTATACTGTGATTTACATAGAATATTGACTCATACACCAATGTCACTACCACATTGGAGTTTATATTCTGAAATCCTTATTAAACACACAAAGACAAGGGTCCATTTTGTCAGAAGTCAATTAGCCTATTATTATGTTTTTGTACTGTGAGAGGAAACCAGAGGAAATCCATGGAAACACAGGGAGAACATGCAAAGTGTCCAGCGCTTTTAGGCAGCAATGCTAACCACTGTGCTACTATGCCGCCTACTTTTCATACTTTTGTTCCAGGAGTGGCTGAGAGCAGTTATGAAATGAGGAGGTGGTCATGACTTGATGATGACGGGTTGCCTGCTGTCTCAGGAGTTCTCTTGTTAATTCTGGAGCCTAATGGATATTCAGAGAGAGAAGGCAACTTTGAATAGCATGCAACAGAGGTACCCTCACAAAGAATAAATACAGTTAAAAAGTGAAAACCCTTTTCCACAATTCTCGGAGTTGGTAGAACAATGTGGCTTTGTCCCGCGGCAGTTCCACCAATATCTTCAAATTAGGCCTTACCATCAAATGGTCAAAGCTCAACTCTCTTCTAGACCACCCACTACATTTGAGAATCTATGTCTATCGGGCCCATCCTCCAAAGGTCTTATATCCATCCTCTATAATACCTTACTCCCTGCCACTTTGCCTGTTAAGATTCGCTTTCAGACGCAGTGGGAGACGGATCTGGGGACTGTCTTAGACCAGGAAGAATGGTCGGATATTTATGAATGGACAGCTTGTAGCTCTATAAATGTCCGCATCAAAGAAAATGCTAACAAACTGTTACACAGGTGGTATTATGTTCCCTCAAGGCTACAAACTATATACCCACAGACCAGCGCTGACTGCTGGAGAAACTGTGGTCAAACAGGAATATTTATGCAAATATGGTGGGACTGCCCCAGGATTCGCCCATACTGGACAGCAGTTCTAAATACGCACATACCACTTCACCCTAAGCATATTTTACTACCACTGCCCTTACCAGATTTCACTAAATCTGCCCACAAGCTCTTTAGACACATCATCAGCGCTGCCACGTGCCAGATAGCGGCCTCTTGGAAAAAACCCACATCACCAACACTTCAGATGGTCTGCAGTCGGATCTGGCACACGTACCAGATGGAACACATCACCAGCGTTCTGAGGGGCTCCTCCGTTTCCTTCTACAAAGTTTGGTCCTCATGGGCTTCATATCATAATCAACATCCACTCCAGTACTAGTAGAACTTTGGCATAGAATGATGTTCTTTGTTTTTTAGACAAGCTTAGTTATCTCTTATCTGATGCGTGAATCCTCAATTCCCCATCCCTTCCTTTGGTTCCCTCATGTTCCCCCTCCTTCCATTACCTCCCCCCCTATACCCTACAGTTCTGGAATATTAAAATAACATCTTTACAGTACTAGATAAATACACAATTATGTTCTGAATGTGAAGGAGATATGACAGTGTTTATGCGTTCTGCTGTGTTTAAACACGTGTTATCTGATACTGATTAACCTCTCGACACTTTGTAATGCCTTTTTATTGAAAAAAAAGATGTTTCTAATAAAAAGTTTTTAGAATAAAAAAAAGTGGAAATCCTGTCCTCCCTTTATCTTAGTTGATCTGAAACTCTTATCTATCATCTTGAGTGAACTGACAGAGTACAGTTAAAACTATCAAGTGATGCCTTATTAAAAACCTTTTTTTGAACACAAGGCCTAGTTTGTAGCAGTACCGTTACATTGCTTTTAAGAACCAGCGATCATGACTTCATGTGTGCTTGTTAAGAATATAAAACACTAGTGTTAATTTTGTCAGCAGCCAGTTAAACTACCAGTATTTATTTGGAGTGTGGGAGGAAACCCGAGCACTCGAGGTGTGACAAGATAATGCAGAACATCTATTACATCACAGCTGAAAGCTCTGTAACCAGTGGTAGATCCAGGGTTTGCCCCAATTGCCCACATAAGTATCATGAATAAAAAAAACGGATGTCTAGAGAACAAAAGAACTGTGTTTAGTTTGCTTCTCACATATTACGGATACTTGGCAAAACATTTAGCACAGATAACACATCAGTTCTCTTGAGAACCAAGGTCAAACTACTCTATAACTCTGTCTCTGTTACATATATTTACACACATCTTCCTATTCTAACATTATAAAAAAAAAAATAGACAATTAGAGAAGACCATTCTATATGTGGTGAAATGGTTCATGTTGGCTGTTGGTGGGTAAAAAAGTATTATGTAGTATGTGTTACGAGCTGCGACGGTGCCTTTAGCTGCCGTGACTCGCTGTGCCCATCTGTTCACGCCCGGCCGTCTCCATGATGATCAGGACGTCTCTTCTGAATCGCTGCGTCCCGGCCAGGGGCAGCCGGGCGCCCGCTGGGCTTCCTACTCTATGGTTGACCCTTTCATGTATTTAAGGCAGGGAGGGCTTGGCCTCCCTGCCGGTTATAGCGTTCACGGCCTGTGTTTTTGCTGACCTATTCTGTCTCTGACATTTTGATGATCATTTTCATGATCTCCTGTTGTGACCCTGCCGGAACTTTTGGATCTTTTGCCTGAATATTGAACTTCGCCATTTTGCTTGTGACCCAGACCTTTGCTTGTATATTGGACCTGCTTTTTTGCTGCTTGCCTCGATCTCTGGCTTGTACATTGACTTTCCTGCTTGCTTCGAATCCGTGACCTTGGCCTGTCCCCGGTTCTCTGGCCTCCAGCCTTCCAGTTCCTCTACCTGGAACCGAGGTTATTCTGATAAGCCTCTACTACCATAGAGATAAGTCCTGGGGGCATCCGAGTACCTGCGAACGTGTATAGTTCTAAGGGAAAGGCGGCTGCTAAAGGTGAAGACATCTACTAGTCCGGTTCTAAAGGCTTATCAATAGCTGTGATCCTACTAGTATACATTGGTTTTACCTAATTCAGAAGTAGCTTATTACAATCTCCTCACTCCTGCAGTGTGCGAAATGTAACATTGTACAAGCAGAGAAAGAAGTTCATTCTTCCCTAGTTTTGGTGGCCCCCTCTAGGAGATCCCGGAGGGGAACTTCTGATGGCAAAATACAGGGCTTTTTGGTGATGCAAAAACGTCATCATGGCCCAGCCCCCACCGCACAATGTTGCTATTCTTGAGGGGTAAGGCCACATCCTGCCAACTTAAATAGGGAAGTGGGTGGGATTCGTGAGGGTCTCCTACTCTTCAAGGAGGACTCCCAGGAATTTGGTGGTCTCCTGGACATTCCGAGAGAGTAGGTAAGTTTCACAGTGTACTCTTACCAGGAAAAGATGTACAAACACGAGGGTGGGACCCCACCTCTGCTAACAGAAAGGCTTAACCATAATAACCAGGCTGTCCAACATGACCCCTACTGTAAGTTACAAATTGCTGTTTGCTTCCTAAATTCTTTACTATTACAGTTCACTGTGCTGAATTAATTAATTGATGTTTTAAGAGAATCCTTCTCAGGAATTATTCAGCAGACAACTGCAATAGTAAATTCAGTGTGAAGTTCAGTAGCAGAGCATTTGACCTGGGTGGAGGTTATACCCAGGGGCAGGCTGGAATAGGTGGCAGGGGGCATCTGCCCCCCAGGCCGGTCCCATAGTGGGCTACATTGGGCTGGGTTACCAGCATTTTTTTTCCTTTAAAATGTTCCCCAGGCTAAAATTTGACAGCCCTCCCCTGGGTATACCAATTCTAACCCATGAAAGCACAACAGCGAGTTACATATATAGAACATACTTGTCAACATTTAAAATGGTTCTTCCGGGAGCTGCCAGGGAGAGGTGGGCGTGTAGGGGGCGGGGTCCCCAAAATCGCGTCAATTTAGCCCCGCCCCCGTAACGTAATGACGCGAATTGCGTCATTTTACAGCGGGGGCGGGGCCAAATGCCGCGATTGCCGGTGAATCGCGGCGTTTGAACCGAATTCTGCCCACTTCACTAGAAAGTGGGCAGATCAGGGAGATTGCCACACTCTCCTGGGAGTCCGGGAGACTCACGCGAAATGCGGGAGTCTCCCGAACGTTTCGGGAGAGTTGGCAAGTATGATATAGAATCAAGGACAAAACTCGCCTCCAGGCTACTCCAGCTCTCCCAAAAGGCCATACATTCTGGGACAAGTATTGGGGCAACAAATGACCACCTAAAGGTGTCAGAGTTGCAAAAAAAAAAGACAGTAAAAGTAAGTTGTCTAATCAATTTTTAGCCAACAAAGAGTGCAAGTAGCAAAATAGACAGACTACCAGAATTAGCAAAGGAAAGATCTTCTTGCAAATGACAAATCTTGCATTTGACAGAATAAATAAAGGTTGGTGCACTTACAATGACAATCATCCAAGAACGGGGCTATATGCTGCCAGCAGCTTATAAATGCTTCATGAGAATATGAGTCTGGTGTGACAGCTGTTTTATGAGGGTAACAGGAACCGGGAGGGCCTGTTATCTGGTGTATAATGCTGGAATCTGACCCTGGGTCTCCATGGCAATAGAATAATTATGGCAGGATGTTCTATGTCTTCCTGTGTGGACTTAGCACACAAAGCAGGAAGCAACAGGTCAGGGAGAAGAGATGGTAAGTTCCTTTCAGATGAATTAAGAAATGATCAGGGAGACCAGACATACATGTGCGGTCTTTTGTAATTCAAATAGAAAACAAATGACATTTTTTGTTCCTATTTTCTATATTCATTATTTGCATGTTTATATGTGTTTCTGGTGGCATGCACTTTTATGTTAATTTTTTTGTGTTTTCTGCAGACCAAGTTTCTATCTCAGGATGAAATACAAAGTGAGTGAGCTCAATGTGTCTGGTGTGGGCTGTGGGCAGTGCCTACTTACTGTTTAGGTTACAGTTTGCATTGTCCTTATTTATCATGTTGCATTACTTAGCAGTCTCTTATGATTTAGAATATTTGAACTGATGTATGATAAAATACCTATTTATGCCCATTAAAAATCTAAAATAAAAGATAGGTAACTGGCTCAATGTACTCCATCTAGCTGTGGTCATGCTCACAAGCCAATAAGCCACTCCCCTTTTGACCACTCATAATCAGGATTGTGGCGTGCAAAAGAAATATGGATAGGATATCCTATAAGTACTGCAGCAGCAATATTATGCTATGCCACCAAGAATATTAGGCTGCCCTCGTCACCAGGCCATGCCCCCGAGATGTTTCATTGTAAGAGGAACATTAAACTGACAGAATTACAGAAGAACGAGAAAAACAATGGATTTAAAGGCGAGCTAAGTGCTATATACTTTTGCTAGACAAAGCAAGTGCTGTAAATGTAAACTATTTTTTCTAGTTACACTTCTCATTGAAATCAATGTTTTTTTTTATCTCGCACACAGAATTCAAGGAATGTTTTTCCCTGCACGATAAGAAAGGAAAAGGAAAGATTCCTGCTGATGACCTCCTGACTGTCATGCGGTGTCTGGGGTCCTGTCCCACCCCAGTTGAAGTCACTCGTCACCTGCAGGTCCAGAAAATTGGTATGAACTTATAGAAGATAAATTAGGGATTATCCTCTATAAATGTGACCGTGAATATCACACAGTTATTTTATTATATGATTTATTGCATAAACTCAAATCCTAATAATATTGTGCATTGGTTTTTCAAGAGGAAAAGGTCGTTTTTGAAAATGTGTTGTTTTTTTTAAATTGTGTATAGTAGGATGACATGATTAAATTAATGGGGGTCCCATGAGTGTGGGCATATAATTGCACCCAGCTGGAGCCGGGCTTTACTCTGTCATGTGGCAGAAAGTGAGGCAAGAAAACTTGTCCACTCCTGTGTACATGACTGTGGTAGCAGAGTTGTTGTCTGCCATCCTTAGGGTGACTCCCAACCCCCCTAAGATGCCTAACCCATTGGCTGGGGATACTTAGTCTTGTTGGCCAGTTTGCTGGAGTTTCCGGGAGCCCGTCTCATGCCCTCTGACTAAGTTGCTGGTCATAACCAGGGCTCCTTGACCGGTCTTCTATTCCTGGGAACCAAGCTCTCCTCACTGACATGCCCAAGTGAAAACTGATCAGTGGCAGGCAAACGTTGGGGCTCCATTAATTCTTTGCTGCCAAGCTACCCTTGATCGCCCCTCCAAACCACTTGTGGGTGACCTCACCTCCCCAACTACCATGTCCACCTGTAGCACTACTACCCTTGTCTCTGGCACATCAAGGTAGTCCCAAGCATTCTGGAGAACATATCATATATTTATTTTTAAAGTCATTTAGGATACTAAAATGTACAGAAGGGTATGCAATATCAATACCAATGTAATTATGTGAAGGTATGTACCAGAGATCTCACATATAAATCTTACTGGTAACGTCTGTTCTCTGCAGGTAAAGGTGGGGAGATAGATTTCTCTACCTTTCTGACCATTATGTACCGTCAGCAGAAGCAGGAAGATCCAGAGAATGAGATTCTTGTAGCCATGTTAATGACGGATAAGCAAAAGAAAGGATTCATCCCGCTGGCTGAGCTCAAATCTAAGCTTACCCAAATGGGGGAGAAGCTGACGCCTGAGGAAGGTACGATAGAATAATAAATGGAGCAAAACTTTAAGGCAATAGGATACACATGACCATTGGTGATTAAAGGGGATATATCACTTTCTCCAAATTATATTCTGGATGAAGCTTACACTAAGTCAGAATTGTTTGTTTTCATTTAGTGGTTAGTAAACTTTTTTAAATTGTGATTCTGTGAGCAGAAATATGTTTTAATACCGTAGATGAGGCGTTAGTGCACTTTACTTTCCTCTTCTCTTTTTAACTGTTCCTTCATTCTTTATTATCTGTAGTCTTCTACAGCAACCAACCTGTGGCTCTCTAGTTGTGAAACTACAAGTCCCAGCATACCATGCCAACTATCGGCTAGGAGAGCATGCTGGGACTTGTAGTTTCACAACACTTGCATCGGTTTCCCCCTTAGCTATCATTTTCTGTAGACGTGACAGCGTAGCATTTAGAAACATTCAAATGAAAATAAATAAATCATTTTAGTTCCAATTTTAAAGTTACCCTTATGGTCTTCTGTTGTCCTCTGCATGCTGCCAACATGCCTGGGATTGTGATACGTGAGTATCCATGACAAGGCAACGCAAGACGAAAATCACTATCGAATGGTGCACTTTACAACTTTATAAACGTAATATTTTGGGTATACCTACCTTGCAGCTATTAATACATTAAGCAAGTATCCTAATAATATTGTGCATTGGTTTTTCAAGAGGAAAAGGTCGTTTTTGAAAATGTGTTGTTTTTTTAAAACTGTGTATAGTAGGATGACATGAATAAATTAATGGGGGTCCCATGAGTGTGGGCATATAATTGCACCCAGCTGGAGCCAGGCTTTACTCTGTCATGTGGCAGAAAGTGAGGCAAGAAAACTCCTGTGTACATGACTGTTGTAGCAGAGTTGTTGTCTGCCATCCTTAGGGTGACTCCCACCCCCCCCCCCCTAGAAAGAGTCCGAAGAGCCTATACAAATCGGTTGGGCTAGTAAATAGTGCTTTATGACCAATTTAATCATTTTCATTATGTGACCACTCTCATGATGCCATGACAATCCCTGATAAAATCAAAGGGGGTGTAATCTCAGCGCCTAGTATCTCATTGCCTAAGCACATTAAGTGAGATATAAATTAGGGTCTCAAGCCATCATGTATTTTTTTTTTTTTTTGTAATGGATACTCAAAAGAGACGTTATATTATGCCTAAAATGTTTGTAAATACAGTGTAAAACTGAATGTGATAAAGGTATTAGAGCTCAGATAGGGGATGACACATTTTGTTGCTCTACCACAATTGAACGCAGATTATTTTACCCACCTGTTGTCATCACCTCTGATCAGATGTAATTACTTTATTTCCTCCTGACAAGCTACTCAACAAGTCTTTGTCATTTCAGTTGATGATCTCTTTGTTGATGCTGATGTGGGAGCTGATGGGATGGTGAAGTATGAGGAATTTGTGAGGAAGATCACACAGCCTACGGCAGATTACTAATCCCTGTTCCCGTGTTGAAGTCTGTAGGACATTTCAAGATTAGATGTTGACATGGAAGACAAGACATGGAGACACAAATAGTGATGCTATATCCACAGTCGTTTTTATTATTATTGTGCAGTAAGTTAGTGGAGGCAGTCAATTTATGGGCTGAACACTTATTATCAAGCATGAAATTTAGGGGCAGATATAATTCAGCGCAAAGTGCCATAGAGTGCTGCCGGATTGGTGTCACGTGCACTCTGTGCTGATGTATCATGGATTTTGCCTCATACCCCCCCATGTTGGGTACCATAGTACACGGAACTGTGCATGGCCTAACATTGTCTAGGGGATCTTTCCCACTGAAGGACAGGCTGCTGAGATACCTGGTTCTTTTTAGCAATGCCACACGGACTAAAGAATTACAAGGTTGATGTTCTATAGCCCAGGGATAAGGCACCAGTTGTTTTTATTAGCTAATTGGCAAGTTGTATTCTAGTTTTTTTTTCCACCATTTTTTATCCCTTTACTGTGTATTTGTATAATGTCACATTAGGAATACAGAATACACTACCCATAAGGTAAAATAGCCCATGTCACAAGGAGGCAGTATAGAGAGGGTAAATTATACAACCTCATTTACCATTGCATGTCAATGAAAGGTATGAGACGGATTATGTGGTCTAGTAATTTGAAAAGAAACATGGCTCTGAAGAATAGCTTCAGTAAGATTAAATTGATGTGTTGTATTTTAAGTATCAGAAACATATGGAACCAAGCTGAACTGTGTATATTTCTAAATTCAGCTTAAAAGAAAGTTATAATTTCATCATGTAATGGTTAGTGTTTAAAAACCCTGTATACAAAGTCTGCTCAGGGCTCCCACAATAATTGCAAGACAAGATTACATAGTATGATGGACATTAAGGTTTGCTGTTATACGAGCTGGTTTCCCTTTAAACCTGCATTTACCCAACTCAAATGATTTCAGATTAGTACCATAAATACAGTTGATGAACCAACATTTGTTTGTTTTTGTTTTGTTGTTGAATCCAGTAACCTTTCTCCCAATTACTATGGAGGCATACCTTATGAGGTCATACGCTGATGGTCATTTACCAGCCTCATTAGAACCCGTAGAATGTTGTATACCAAATGCTGGCATTGACATCTCCTGTTTCAAAAACAAATATTGTACTGAAGGTTTCTAATAAACATCCCTGCTGTGCTTTGCATGGAATTCATGAAGAGAGGGTTTTGTGTTTAACATCCACCTGAAACAGAAAATACAGCCTTAGGGGTAGAATTCAAGCCTTCTAAAAAGGAAAAGTAAAGTAGAGGTGTTGCCCCTAGCAACCAGATTCTAGCTATCATTTATCTAGTACATTCTAACTATAATCTGATTGGTTGCTATGGGCAACACCTTCACTTTTCCTTTTATTTAGAAGGTTTGAGAAATCTACCCCTTCGAGTATGTAGTAGTGGCTTCTCTGCCAGGAAAAGATGTATGTGCTCTAACTATAGTTCATATGGTAGCAAAGGTGATCTTTGTGAAAATCGTGACCAGCCTGATGACAGAAGTGAGCTGTAGAACTGGGAATAAATACAATTACAATCAGTCTTATTTTCTCTAGCATCGTAGCAACATCCAACAAGAAGACATCAGAATGCTTTTTATTACATCTAAAGACTTCTACAGAAACAGATAACATTCAATAAGTAAACAATTTTTCCAATGCAAGTAATAAATATTTTCACTTGGTACTTTATACAAACTGACATTGGCCTATTATACATGTTTAAAAGCCTTTCAGCTGGTCTGGCATGCCATATGAACACACTTTTAAGGCAATGAGTTACAGGTTCAGGTCATGGAAACCAGCGACACGTTCTGGTGTTATATCAGCTCCGGCACACTCTTCTGCTTAAACCACCTCAATGTATCGATGAGCTGGACGAAATCCCCAATGCTAGCAAAACTTGCTTAGACATTAAAAAGAAATTCACCAACAGAGCACATTTTCTTCTAGATCAGCTACAAAGCACTGAATGTTCCCAACAAAGACCTTCCTTTGGCTGGAAGTCAACAATAATTATTTACCTCTGGGAAATTATAATGAATAGCAGGTCACATAAAAGGACAAAACTCCTGACTGTATCTAAACTGAAATGTATAACATTTCCATAACTGAACGTTTAGTCTGGTCTGAGCTCCAGTTTTATCTCCACACTTCCTGCCTTTCTGCATGATCAGTTGACTATATGAAATTATGCACATGGTAATATGGATGTAAAGCTTATAATCTGTATTGGGCTTTAGAAATCACCAGAAATGTTTTATATATCCTTCAATCTGCCACTAGAGGGAAGCAGTAGAAGCCTGAACAATGGGTCTCATCAGCCAAGGGCTGTATTCTGTTTGTGATCTGTACTACAAGACACATTCTCTATAATGTGATCTTAACACACTGAAGTTGTTGGTAATCACACTTAAAAAATAATTAACCCTTTTCTGTGTGTTAGGGAATATTTATTAAGCCATAAACTATGCACAAACAGCTTTTCCACATGGTTTAAGCATTTTTAAATATGACCTCTAAGAAAAACCTAACGCAGGCGATATTGCATTAAACCACAGTCCCCAGAATTTTCAATGGTGACTGCAGTGTGGGCCAATTGAACAAGCTCCAAAAAGCCTAGCTTTTCCGAGCTTGATCCACCATCTAACTATGGGGAGAGCATCGCAGGAGCAGGATCCTCCGATCGCTCTCCACAGCCTTCCCACTCTGCCCTCTGGTATGGGGCAGCACAGTGGCTTAGTGGTTAGCACTTCTGCCTTACAGCACTGGGGATCAGGAGTTAGATTCCTGACCATCTCCTTATCCGAGTGGAGTTTGTATGTTCTCCTCATGTTTGCGTGGGTTTCATCCCACACTCCATTTAAATACTGGTAGGTTAATTGGCTGCTATTAAATTGACCTTAGTCTCGTTGGGTGTGTGTGTTAGGGAATTTAGATTGTAAGCTCCAATGGGACAGAGATTGATGTGAGTTTTCTATACAGCGCTGCTGTAAATAGATGATTATGATGACAATGGCTCTGCACATGCGCTACCTAAGGTCACACGCGCAGTAAAGACTCTGGGTCAGAATCCGGAGTTGTTTGCCAAGGAGAGTTAACACTGCGACAGCCTCCTATTGGATGCACTTTCCAGAGGTTTTTTTTTTTTTTTTTTAATGAATGGTTGCAAAATATCATCTTGTATCATTACAATAACTGATGATAGTAAAGAGGGGGGCATATATAAATAGGCCCCTTAGACCAGTGATGGCTAACCTGTGACACTCCAGGTGTTGTGAAACTACAAGCCCCAGCATGCTTTGCCAGTAGATAACTAGCTGATAACTGGCAAAGCATGCTGGGGCTTGTAGTTTCACAACACCTAGAGTGTCACAGGTTAGCCATCACTGCCTTAGACTGTAAGCTCCAATGGGGCAGGGACTGACATGAAGGACACATCCTCTGTATAGCACTGCGGAATGGGTGGCACTATATAAATGATGACGTGTAGCATACCACTTTTTTTAATGGCAAAGGTGGAATGATTCATTTTCATTATGGCTATGTTGATTCAAATCAAATTAATCCTGCAGGCATGACCCTTTATATAACATTAGATCAACTGCCAACCGATATTCTACATATAAATAAGTGAGATGTCCCAATAGATTTTGATCTAACTTCAGTACTTAAAAAATGCAGACACAATTCTTCCATGATTTCCAAACTGTGACTGCTGTAATGGTACACAGCTACAATAAATTACTTTGAACAAAAAGGTTCTATACCTGCCAAAAAAATAATAAAAAAATGAATAGCTGGAGGGCACGGCCTCATGGAGTCAGGTGAAGATTAAAATGACCCCACAAAGCCACATATACCACTGTTATGAAAAACATCACTGTTTTCATATGCGGTGCTCTCTATTGTACTGTTCTGCGTCTGCCTCCCGCCTTTATCACTGTTTACCGTGACATGTTTGGAATGGTGGTTTCTCTTTCTTCTCCCACTTGAAACAACAGTGGGCAAAAATCAATTTCACACTTTCTCCCTGTATAGCGATACTAAATGTATTTTTACTCCATTCACAGAAAATCATAATAAGGCTCAAAAGGACAACTGAAATAAATAAAAATACATTTTATATATAATATATAACATTTACTTACATGCCTCATGTAAGTAAAATGCATTATTCAATCTTATTCTGACTTTCCACTGCAGCTCTGTTAAAAAGTAAAGTGTAACGCGCTATGGAATTTGCTGGCGCTATATATAAATAAATGATGAGGTTGATGAAACTGTGGGGGAGCATTTTCTCCTATATTGCAAACAAAATTTTGTAACAATTCATAGTCCTACAGTGTGAAGAACTGTGACAACAATAACAACCATTTGTACAATACAGTGTGCCTCTCACCTTCAGGCCTCAGATTCCTCTACATATGCACAGGGGAAATCGCCTAACTTGACTGGGTCTGTAATTATCCCACACAGAGAAGCTCTAAATAAATGAACATGCTGGGACTGGAAGTGAGACGCTCTGGTCTAGTAGACAGGTCAGATGGACACACAGGGACAAACAATAGAGAAGTACCAACCTCCTATGTACATACCTAGTGTCTACCTTCAACAAATGACAGAGAACTAAAATGAATGTACTTAACAAAATCTGTCCACCATTAATCTTGGTAACGCATGGATTGCCATATTTAATGTCCAATAATGGATAAGTTTGCTCTTTAACATTTCACCCATTCCTAGAAATAAGAATCTTGACTAGCACACAACAAACGGTGACCGGGGGAGGCAACATGTTTTAAAATCATCATGGTCCAGTCATCCCATGTATGTGACAGACTGAAAGATATTTAAAAAAAAACAAAAAACAAAAAACCCCCCCAAATGCAGTAGAAATAAAGGTGGTGTCTAAAAATACAGGCTCCATGTGGCTCGCATTATAGCAATAACAATGATAATAGCCATCTGCATCATACAAAACAGGGAGAGAGGCCAAAAGTCTTTTTTTTGGCCACGGTTGAGAATTGGATCCCGCATCACCAGGAACAGTTTCTTCCCAGCCGCTTTGTTGTTGGCAGTGATCGCTTACTCCTGCCTTAAAGGATCAACCGCTAACTAAACTGTAACCATGGAATAAATACAGGATAAATGTATTCAAACTATTTGTGAGATTATAGTAGTTCTCTACGTCTGTGCACGACTTCTAAGCCTGTGTGGCTAATAACTCACTACTAGTAAATGACGCCAGATCTTGCAGAGGAAGAGGCTTTGATCTGTTACCACAAACACAGTTTCTTTACATGTGTATAGCTCAGATTAGACAAAAACAAATATACCCTATGAATATCTTCCAGTGCTGATGGGGACAGAAGTGCTTTGTTATGAAATGGTAATTTGGCAGCAAACACCAATATGATGCATTTAGCCCACCTGAAGCCCCTTACAACACTGCCTAGAAGAAGGGCCATGTTAGGATGCTCATTTGTACTGCTCAAGACTTCCACAGAGTCCAATAAATACAATGGTAAAAGTGCAGAAATGGAACTAAACGAGTAATCACTACAGCTTAGGTTCAGGAATGGAGATTGCTTGAGAATGATTGATGCAAGCACCTGACAGGTACAGGGACAATAAAACCAATACTGTGTCTGATCTAAAGGGGTCAGAAATGGGCAATGCTTTGAAGCCAGAAAACAAAAAGGGAGGAACAGATTATGGGGCAGGAGGTCTCCAGAACAAGAGTCAGTCTCCAGGATCCCATTCGAAACGAAAAGGAAAGTACAGGAGAAGAGGTGGGTCCATGCCTCAGTTTCTGTTGGGGGATGAGTAAAGTTTTCGGTTTATATACAAAAGTAAAACTGAAAATATAGTTCTGTTCTCTGTACATGTCTTTTTCTTTTGTTAAACATTTCCTTTAAAAAAGAAAAAAAAAAAATAGAATAAAATAGAGAAATCAGGTGACCGAGTGCTCATCTGTGGATCAGTCCAAAGAGATAACATCCGGGATTATTCCGTAAAGAGAAGAGCTGTCTGCTGGCCCTCGGCTGGCTGCACTGTGGCTCTCACGGAGGCTGTTCGAGGACACTAAACTGCTGTTACTGCCGCTGTTGCTTCCATTTGTTGCCGGGAGGCTGGCACTTGCCCCTGCACTTAGCTGGTCCAGGAAGATTTGCGAGGTGGTGTATGGGAAGAAGCGTGAAGAATGAAGGAGATCCGGCTCTTCAGAGGCGGCAGCGGCCGCAGCTGCCAGGAGAGAGGTGTTGTAATGCTAAACAGAGAAAAACAGAGGTTTAAGATGAGAATCTGATGACGTGGAAAAACAGGACAGAACAGTCAGGGGGAAGTTACAGTAACACACTCACCTGGTTGTCTCCAGACAGAAATGGAAAGAAATCCAATCCTGGTGAAAGAATAGAATGTTCATTTAGAATTAGTGTCTAGAAGACAGAACACAATGTAAAATTCTTGCAAAATATAATATTGCTATTTATTTACGATGTTATTCCTGAAAGACTAATTTTTTTTTTAAAATTAAAGGAAATGTTGAACTTTTCTACAACCATCAACACCCATTTAACAGTGAGATACACAAGTGCTACCCCCCCTTCAGCACGAAACCCGATGGTCAGGAAATGGAAACTCAAGCAGTCCGCTTGAATCTCAGTTTGCCTGTCAGGCGAATGACGGGGTGGTGGGTTCTCTTATGGTCACTGGAAATCATGGTAAAACCAGTTACCCATAGTCACCTATAACTTGAGACGTAATAAGGTGGCACATTGGGGCTGGGTGTTGTATAAGACAGGATTTATGGAATAAGTTACCGGTGAGTCTAACTCTAAGATAACACCCATCAAGATATTAGGTCCCACCTGCCTATGGAGATATAGGTTAAACATTCCTCTGTAATCAAATAAGGGGGAAGGGGGAGAATGGGGGAGAGCTGTGGTGATATCCTGGAGGATTCCTTGTGAAGGAGATACTTTTGTGAATCCAGGTCAGACACGGTCTTGCTTGAACTACACATTAACACGGTTGAAGGTATACATAATGGCCCAGGTAGCAGCTAGGCAAATTTTCTCCACTGTGGTTCCAGCGTTCTTTGCCCGTGGAGCCTAAACAGATCTGGTCGGATGAGCCTTGCCCTTTGCAAGAGCTTCATTACACAGTTCTACCATTCTACAACTGGCAGCCCACTCCATCCCACTAAGGACGCTTGAGAGGCTCTATTGTCATAGATTTATCTTGGAACAGAATTAAATGGTCACACCTTCTCTGCTGCTGGCATCACTGACTAAATAATACAGTAATTGGGCTTATATTAGACTTGTCACACAGCCGGATTTGATTAAAGGGCCACTTTCTACCTTTATCTGAGGGGGAAAGGGGGGGGGTTGTCGATCTTACCTTTTCTCGCCTACAAAATATATTTTTTTGTTCTTGGAAGGATTCCTCAACTTGTTATCGGAGGCTTTATCTAAAATTCTAACTCTAGTCCAGATAGTCACCTTGGAATGGAATCCATACAGTCAAGACTTTGAAGAAACATAACATTCCCAGGTTGATTGCTGTCTTGACTGTGTCGGAAAGAGTAGTTGGTCTTAACTCGATTTCAATACACAGTCACTGGCTCTGAGACCTCACCTTTCTCTCGGATTTCATCAGCCCCTACTCACAATCTTGCCAGATAACATGGGACAGTGCAGGAAGCAGGAGTCTGCACTCTTGAGACTTCTTGGCTACTGTAAGACTATCAGTAGCGGCTTCCGGGTGAGCTCATTTACACCTTGCAAGAGCAGCTTTCCTAATAGGGAAGCTGAACAAGCTAGAGCTCTGAAATCGGTCCCATGATACCACCACCCACTGGCCACTCACAACGGAGACCCTCTGTAGAGGGTAGGTCAGGTAAGCGCTTCAAAGTCCCAAGTTAAAAAAGGAGGAATTTCTGATCGATGGACAGGAACATCACAACATTGAGGAGGTGGTAAGGTAAAGATTTTTAACCTGTCTATCCAAATCCATGAGTGGGTGGGATTAAATCACTTGAATGCTGTCCATTTTACAAATCAAATATATCAGCATATAAGATGTAACTTTGCCCACTGAAGCAGAGCCCAAACAGAAGGTTTAGGCTCTTAACATACCCAGGAACAGAGGGTATGGGCCAGAGGATTTCAAAATATATTTTATAGCTCATTTGCTACTCCAAGGACAAAACTCACGAGAAAGCCTAAGACACCTCAGAGTAAATTTATCAAGCTGCGAGTTTCCGGCGGGTTTGAAAGTGGAGATGTTGCCTATAGCAACCAATCAGATTCTAGTTATAATTGTATTGACTGTACTAAATGATAACTAGAATATGACTAGTTGCCTATAGGCAACATCTCAACTTTTAAACCCGCCGGAAAAAGTCGCAGCTTGATACGTATACCTTCTAGTTTTTCTTGGGTTTGTAGCATGATAGATACAAGAAATACTGCAACATTTTTTTTCTCCAGTTGCTAAACCATACAGGAAAATGGACGCTTCACTTCTGTGTTCTCTCATCTCTGCAAAGACTTTTTTCCTTAAATATTAAAAACATGGAGATTTGATGATACAACATGTGCCCTTCTAACATTTAGAAGAACGTGGCCAAGGAGGGAAGTTATACCTTGCAGGTCGTACGGCATGGGTGTCATATGGAAGGGATGCCTGTAGTCCTGCATTAGAGGTGTGTTTATATATGTGGAGTCCACAGCTGGCAAACTGGGTGTTCGAGATATTGGAGAAGCTTGGTGCGGAAGAGTCAACATACTGGAAGAAATGGAAACAAAGACACAAACAGTAAGATAACCAGAATACATAAACCCTTGCTGTACATTGCAGAAGGACACCTAAATGTGTGCACACCAGATAGTCATCTACAATATACCAATTAATGATATAAACACAAAATTCCTGCATTAAATTATTTATATTTCAATGGTATATTTTTGACCATTTATTGTGTGTTCTTTATAAATGTTAGCTTGAGATTAGTTCACAGGCACTGTTTCCCAAATTGCACTGAATTTAAAATAAATATTGTATTTATTGATTTTTACTACTCCCAATCTGAATGTCCTGCTTAAGACAACATTCATTTACTGTGCTTAAGTATGCTTGCATGCACGCAGAGTCCTGTGTGTGTACACTGTCTCTCACCCCTTGTTGCTGAGTGGGGAGGCAGGGGTTATAGATGGGCAGCTCCTCTTCGCACATGGCTCTTCCTCCTCCTCATCTGAAGAGCTGTCTATCGTCAGGTCAATCACCTCCACCTTCTTGTGTTTACTGGATAGTTGGTGAGAGGACACCTGGTGCTCAATTGTACTGCTGATACACCCACCTACAACAGCAGATACACATCAAAAAGAAGAACACAGCAGCGAGACAGACAAAGCAAGGTCTATCGCAACATAAAGTGCTTAAAAGTGATGACTAATCTCTCTAGAGACAATTACTGAGAATCTAGACAAGAGCAAGTAATATAATGCATGATCATTGATAAAAAGGTATATAGTAAAGGGACAATCAGATAACAGTCACTGTTATAACAATAGGGGGAATTTCAGAGAATTCTCAAGTACACGGTACAATGTCACCAGTTATCCCGTAACAGTGATGAATGGTCTCATGTAACAGTAAAAATAACAATGCTCAACTCTCCAACACACCACCTCAGTTTACAAATAGGTAAATGCTGCGTAAAATTGTACATTAAAACGATTCATTGCATTATGTCACCAGCTGGCACTATATAGAGGCAGCATTATACAAGGATCTCAATACTCACTGTCCACTCCATTATACGAGGCTGGGACTTCCTGCACTTCCTTCTTTGACCGCATCGGTGACCAGGAGCCATCCTCTTTGAACTGGATCTCATCACAGTCTGTGCAGCACTTTAGGATCTCCATGAAGAGACTAGCACACAAACACAATCAAGTCTTTATCATGTGTAAGAAAAGAAGTCTTCATTTCAACTCAATTATACAGAAAGCTGTCCCCACAATACTTTTAATAGTGCTTGCATAGGGTGTATGGGTCACTAGCAAAAGGCCAGTTCCAAAAATGACAAACCGTAAGGCCTCAGGGAAAACTAATCCCATACTGGTTAAACCTCTATACAGCGGTAATTTACCATCTGTCAAGCAAGCCGTAGAGCTATAAGTATCGGGAGAGCAGGGCAAAACATGTCCAGATATCACCTGCACAGGGAAGTCGCTGGTCACAGTATTTCAACTGCACAAAACTAAAAGGCAAAGACTTTCTTATATAAGCTACAGGTGTTCCTAGATTGACAGCTGACATATGGTTATTCCTTTTAAATATTACCTACATAGGTGATAGAGCGTAGGTGACACGCTGAACTCCTTTAAAGCCATGCCAGAATTAGACTTAATATATCATATTTTTTGCACATCTGAAAGATTCATTTTGAATCTGCAAATACAAGTAGCTGGCGAGCCCAGAGGAGGGCTCAACTCAGCGTGGATTCTCAGAACAACTGCAGACTTAACGTGTCAAGAAACAGTTTTGTTAAAATGCCCCCCCCCCCCCACTTAAATTATATCCATCAGAATATAAGTCACTAATAAAGAAACATTTTAAAAACAAGAACATTGTCTATTGGCTACACACCTGTAAAGTAGTGCAGGCAATATCAGACAATTTTATTTGCATAGATACCACTTTTACCTGCTAGCTCGGAGAAGTGCCATGTTACACAGCACAATGCTGGCCATATGGTGTGGAATTACACACAGCAACTCTCTGTGGGATTACAGGTGTGGTGTAATATTACATGTGGCCACTTCCTGTGCACTATAAGGTTACAGGTGGTGCGTTGACAAGTGAAACATCCAGTTCAAGTTTTTAAAGGGATGCAGATACATTTGCATAACAGTGTATGTCATGGCGAGTGTGAATTTCCTGTGACAGACACTTCAGATACTCGTTATGGTGGGTAAGGAAGAAGTGGAGTACAGATATACGAGACGTCTAAACACCTGTAATACACTCACCCATCAATGATTAGATGTTCATATGGGGCCTTCTTGTCACATACAGGACACACCCATGTGGGTTTCTTCTCATTCATCTGGATGTAGAGTGTAGCATCAAAGCACTGCAGGTGAGAGCAGGTGAGGGATCGGCAAGGGATGGTGAGACGCATCTTTCCCAGCTGAAATTTGAAATAAAAAGTCTGTTACGATTATTCCCTTAAACCAACATCTTAGAGAGAAAAACTTAGCGATGTTCACACAGATTTGTCACCATGTATTAATTCTCTAGTTTATCACAAGTTATTAACGAATCAGTGGATTAAGGTTGAACAATAACAAATTCCACCAGTATAATGATATATAAATGATATATACCCAACTGGGACAAAAGACACACAGACACACATATTGTCTATCCCTGCACGGATATCACACAACACACACACTGATCACTATACACAAGTTACAGTCAAACCAAGATCACGCCTGAGAACAACAACCTCATACCCAGGTATTGGTGGTCTTGTGATGGAGTCTCTAGATAGAAGATGAAGTTATCCTCAGATCATTGATCTCCTGCAATCTCAACTTAAACACTAGAACTAAACACCTTTGCATGAGAAAAGCCCCCCCACAAAAATCAGTGCCTACACAGAAGGAATAAACCCTAACCTCAATATATCTGCCCACAGCTATCCAATTCTGCAGATCAGGAAGCAGAAGGATATTTTCAGTTTTATTTAATTTATTTTTGGTGGTTGGGGCAGTGACGCATGGTATTAGAATTTTAGATATATCGCCTGTCACTTTCTATTACCAGCAGTATTACTTTGGGTGGCAAATACCTGAACATCTCTACCGATTACTCACATGGGACAATCATTACAAATCACCATTAGAAGCAGGTGTCCCACTGGATTGCCATACAGTCACTTTTACATAACTGCCCCAGAGGTTGTTCTGAAAATAGTTGTAAAAGATTGTTTGCTTGCAAACTCTGCACGACACACACACAAACTATACAGTGTTAAAGGACCGCTAAACCAGAAACTTACAATTTTCCAGATATGTAAACTGAAACTGTACACTTAAGTAAAACAGAGACCAAATGTGCCCAAAGTGGCAAAAAATGTACCATGAAATATGCTGTGGCATCAATCCACCTGTCCAACAGGGGCAAAATGCTCATATGTTTTCAGAATAAAATCTGCATTTAAAAATTCTGCTCCACCCCCCACATAATAGTACCCCTGAGTTTACTGTCACCTTGGGGGAGATCTGGGGACTCCCTTTTCCAAACAAGGCTGTGTATGTATCTCTGAGTGACAGGATGGGGAGATCTGGGAACCCCTGGACTTCTTAATTATATCTGCAGTGTAGGGGGCTTATTGTCTGGTGCCCCTGTGTCTCTAGGTGATGGAATGGTGATACACAGCACTTGTTGTGAGGTGGCGGGGCTTAATGACAACATGTGACACAGTGATGCTGTTGGGGATATGAAAGTATAATTTAATTTTCACCTCTTTGAACATCTTGTGTACCAAGAATTTCCACAGCACTAAAGGGGTTAATGTAGCAAGATTTACGTAAAAAAATATAAATAAATAAATACAAACAAACCTTTAGGTTAGCAAAAAACGGAAAAACGTGCAAAAAAAAAAGAAAAAAAAAAAAAAAAGCCTCTTCTGAGAACAAGTAATGGGTTAACTTACAGCTGTTCTGCATCACTGGAAGTAAATGAAGCCTTGATAGTTGGTGCAAATAATTCCTACCGGGGTCCCAACTTTTTTGATTGCAAACCCCCTGCCTGTACAAAACCAGTGCTGGAACAGACTTATTACACCCTCTGAAGCATTATTTGGACAATATTGTAAACTGGAGGAAACGGACAGGAAGAGGTCTGGTAGACTCAGAACCACAACAGAATCAGAAGACAAGTGTCTGAAAGTGAACCAAGAAGGCTCACACTACAACGGCTTAACAGCGGTGGAAGTAAGCTAGTCTCAGTTTGAACTGTGAAGGGGAAGACCTTGAGCTGTACCTTTGATAGGTCGAGTGGCATTAAGAAAGCCCTTGTCAAGATAGAAAAAATAAGAAACAGAGGCTTGCCTGGGCCATGAAGCACAGCCAGTGGAGTACTGAAGGCTGGAAGGAGGAGTAATGAATCTTCGGTTCATCACAGAGGATTTTTGTAAGCCGTTGAGTAGGCGAAAGAACGGTTCATCAATTTGCGATACCAACTGTCAAACATGGAGTAAGCTTGATAGTCTGGGGCTCTTTAGCTGGATCCAGAGTCACTCCTGAACCAAAAGGGCTACCCACAGCATTATGCAGCGCCATGCTGTACCCTCTTTTACACCCGGTTGGTCAGGGGTTCATCATAAAAAGATAAAGACCCAAAACATACCTCCAGGCTTTGTCAGTAGTACCTTTGAGAAAAAGAACACGACGGTAGGCTTCAGGTCATGGGATGGTCAAGCACAGTCAAGATGGTTTGGGATGACAGAAGGGTTAAAGCAAAGCAAGCTATAAGTGCAACACATTTGTGGCAACTTCTGCAACAGTGTTGGCAACAACTTCCACAACAGTATTTGCTGGCCATTGTAGAAGACTGCCACATGCGGGTGCTCGCCGGTTATAGCTGCAAAAGTTTGCTTTGAAGATTCAAAAATTTAGATTCAATTTTGTTAAACAAAAATACTCTAGGATTTAATTTTTGTCTCCAGTTTATTTTTCTTTGATTTCAGAGTACATTGAGATATTAAACTGCGTAAATTTCAATAAAAGCTGGAAAAATTAGGGTGTTCTAAAACATTTGACCGGTAGCATATATAGCTAGAAAAAAACAAAACTTTAAATATTCGACAACTAAATGATAAAGGAGAATAAGCGTAGATGATAAAAAGCTGATTTTTTTGTTGTTATCTGCATCATAAATGAGGAAAATTAAGTGGCCTACGCACCATTAAATGTTATTTGTGCAACATGTATGATACAGTAGATTTAGACAGATAAAGCAACCAGTCCAGATGGCATCTACCCACGTTTGCTGAAAGTACCAAGTGCAGTAATTGATAGACCACTGTTTCCCATATTTATCAACTCTTTCATAACTGGGTCTGAGCCGCATCTATTTTCCACCAATCTTATACAAAGAAAAAAAAATCATGGGTATATTTATAGGGATTCTGAGTGATGAAACTGTAAAACATATTGGAGAAAATAATTTGGTAAGTGTCAGCGTGATTTCAGGGACCGGTCAAGCCTAACAAATACGGATCTGTTTTTATAAAGAGGTACGTTTCAAACTTAGAACAGATTTAGTAGTAAAGTATATTACCCCCATCAAAGTAGCCGCTTCCCTTGAACAAGTGACATGCCAAAATTTGTGTTGTATATGAATGAATAAATAAATAGCGACGGGCCCATATTGAGAAACATAAGAAGGGGGAATGTACAAGATATTTAGACAAGAAAAAAAAAACTACAGAGCAGGGAAACCGTTACTTGAAACACAATACTCTGTATAGGGATTTATTTACCGGACACAAGAGTGAAACCCGTAAACTTGTTGTAGCAATTTCACTGTCTGGATCGGCCGTGAGTTTCTCTTTAACTAGAAAGAAAGAAATACGAAATCATCTTACAATTCTCTTCCACTACATAAGATTCCAAAGTTGGCTTTCACACGTTAAACATACAAATGTATGCCATATGTACATATTTAATACTCATTTAAGGGTTGAAATTGATATACTAGTTTATTTTTTCAGCCTTACTAATAATATAATCATGTAATTGTAGATGTTGGTGTATCTTTTGAGTACAAACAGATGGGACAAACTCCCTGGATCCCATACTAATTACAGATATCTTACTGAGCGCTCTCGAATGGTCTGGGTTGCGGATTCCTTTCCCTCGTAGTCTTTGTAATAGGATGGCTGACGATAACTGCTTAACCAGGTAAACGGCCAGTGAAAAACTCTGTTAAAAGATTGGAGACACATGTAGGTACTCATCATCAGCAATATGGCAAATCTAGAATGAAAACCCATATTCCTATTTCTTCTAATTACTTTTACAATGTGAGCCAGCAGGGGGAGCACTGGGAGTTGCTCATACTGGGCCTCATTTAAGTTAGGAGCAAATCCAACTAACGGGTGCAAGTTTGCACCTGGACATACAATGCTGCGATGCAAGGGGTGCAGCACAAATGCTGCCCAATGATCTGGAGGTGGCGAGATGCACCCCCAAACCCAACTCTAAAGCTATCTGCACATTTTATATTTGCTTCCCTGTGCAACTTGGTTTTGCCATATCAGACCCATTGTGAGACCAAGGGCTACAAGGGACGTTTCAAATCACCAGACCACACACTAAAATACCTGAAAACGAGATGTCTACTCAAAAACCTTAAATATGACCACGCTGTGGAGGCAAGAAAGTAATAAAATGAAGGGGTTACACCATGTACACGTGAGCCGCTGCCTCAATTTAAACTTATCTATTTCAATAGGATCCTTATCTGGCATTGCTGTCCATTTGGGGACATGCATGTTGTAATTACTGGTCAATTGCCTAATTACAGCAATGATCTCAATAGAGCTACAGCAATCTTGGCAAGGAGGAACTGGTTGTGTACTGGCGATTCATACTTCGTTCATGCATTGGATGAATGGCAACACTATAAAAAGTGGCTGCTAACTCAATCAAATGGAGTTCCAGCACTTATTTCAGATGGATATCTGCAGAGCAATGCCCAAGTTACAAGAGGTATGAAAGGTGAATCTGATCCTCTCAGCAAGCTTAAGAGCAAACTTACACGTCCAATTTCCGCTGTCCATGACACAACAATCGTGTTAGGGACTGTAGTAGACAGACGGACGAGTGAGGTAATGTTGATTGGTCGGCTTGGTCGCTTTGGTTCAACCCCATTTTTGGTTGGTGGAAGATATCCCTATAAGAAAATATATATTTTAAATCCCTTTGGAGCAGATAGGAGGCAAGAGACATTACTTGAGCAGAAGAACCACTTACTGGCAGGTTACAGGGTTTTCCATTTACTTTAACACACAGGTTTGGTGGAAAATGGTCTTCTTGAGGGCAGCTTGTCTCAGAAAGGCAGAACCTGAGAGAAGAACAGATAACATCCACATTGGGACTGACTCGCAAAGCACAAGACATACTACTGGAAGACCAGAATAGAAATGGGGGAGCATTACCTGAGCTGCACTTGAACTGTGAAGTCACATTTTGTTCCAGAGATATCCCTAGAAAGAGGACACAGGGTGGTGAGAGCATAAGTTGTTTTAACAACCCAAGAAAACGTCATCCTAAAGCACTGGCATAACATTTTTATACCTTATAAAATGTATTTTTTCTGCCTAAACAAGCAAATTTGCATGCTTACAAGCCTACCTAACAAAGATAAAATAAAGTAAATAAATAGCCTTGAATGACAATCAAGTTCTACTTAGCTAAGAAAGGGTGCCATAAGAAATGGCCATTGGGTACTTTAGGACATACACTATTATGAGCTTTGTTCCATCATCAACTTAAGAGGAGTACGTTGCGATTATGCTGCTTTTCTGTCTTTTTTGACTTGCTGCTATGGATGGTATAATGGAACAGCTTCACTTTGGACTTTAAAAGCTACATATACACATAGCTATATATGTATACATACACACACACACACACACACACACACACACACACACACACACACACTTAATTGTACCCCAGTGTGAAGTGTCAAAGATTTTTTTTTATTTTTTAAACTGCATTTCAAAATAGTTTGCTTCTAATAGTTCTTACTTTCATGCAAATTTCCTGCCTGCTTGATTCATGGAGAAAACAAGCAATGATTTAGAAAACTGAATGCAATAAGGAAATTGGATCTATTGTCACACAACAGTTAACGGACAAAAGATATGGCTGCTGCAAGTCCAGAATCACCCACTTCAAACTTTTTGCCAATTCAACACTCAATTCACTATCAGCCACAGATGTAACTCTAGCTCCCATCCGGCACACTGATTTCAATAGGCAGAGCACAGATGCCAAGTGAGAGGCGTGAGGTGGGGGAGGGGAAAACTGCCTGGGAGAGAAGGGGGGGGGGGGGGGGGGGGGTTGGGGGGACTTACATTGAGCTGCTGATTTGCTGGACTTGTTGTGGTGTTAATGCAAACGCGAAGCATGTTTCTTGAAATCGCTGGCTGTTATCAGAGGCTGCAGAGACATAAGGACAGTACATCAGAACATGGATATTAATAGGATCATAAGATTTAACTATCACCATTTAAACGTGACATGTTTAATTCATCCATAATGTTACCAAATTACTATATTTGGTCTGTGTAGAAGTTCAATGCTGAAAAGGGCAGAAAAAAATAAATCTAATAAAAAAAAAAAAAAAAAAGCCTCACATCTTGTACCTCGAATATATACTTAGTTTTGGGCACTTCACCTTATATATGCTTGTCATGTAACGGACGAGACCTCATCTAGAATACAGTCTTCAGTTCTGAAACCATACCTCCAGGGGGAGGGTGGGTAAATAAATAGATATTTACCAAGGAGGACAACAAAAATGGTATATGGTCTAAATCCCAAAACCTACCAGGCAAGACTACAGAATCCAAATATACATGGCTTAGAGCAAAGCAGGGAGGGGGAGGGGGGACTTTAATACGGTAGAGAAGGGAAGCATTCTTCAAAAGTGTCAGAACAAGAGGACATGCACTGCACCTAGAGTGTAGCAGATCTAAGGGAAATTCAATTTTACAATACAATTTAAAAAATGCTTTGGCCCTCAAATTCCATTTCTGTGGACCTATTATCAGCCATTGTGGTCTCTAACAGTTTTTACAACATTTCTAGATCTACACTTGTCTTTATGTGCATACAGTGTCTCACCTATCATAGCTTTCCCTCATTTATTATTATTTGTAACAAATTCCTGAAAATGTTGCTATATGTTTGTGTAACAGTCTTTTCATATAAAGAACACTGTTTAGTGCAGGTTATGAAAAGAGAGCTTTGTCCATTAAGCACACAAAGTACATCTAACATCTCCCACATCAGACATGTTTACATTTCATTTACCGAGAATAACAGAGGCTCCTCAGTTCATAAACAAATGATAAGAAACAAAATAACATTTAGCAAAGGACATTCACCAAAACACAAAGCATACTGTACAGAACTTTTCATCCTGTGCAAGTGCCCCCTATTTGCCTCCCTGCACAGTCATAGCTATTCACCCACATTATAGCTTTGGGCAGTGTCCCAGGTAAACTAATCATTTCACATGCAATATACACGTGGGTATAAAATTGGGTGCATTGCACAAAAATAAGCGCTGTGGCTGGATCACTCAGAAATAACATCTTGTATGAACTTACAAGAGCGCCTGGTATAATCATTTAAATGCAGCGTGTATTTATTTTACAGGTATTTTACCACTAAACAGGAAATCACAAACTAATTAAGCATCTGGTCTCAGCCAGGTAGGGGGAACTGAGGGTTCGTCATCCCTTTGCATCCGGTGTCTGTTTTAGAGCTTCCTGTGGAAATGTGTCAGTGATGCAGCATGTATTTATGTGTTAGGTCACAGATTGCTGCAAATTGTGCTCAAATTCAGTTTTAGATAATGCCTTGAGACCTAACGTGTGTGTGTGTGTGTGTGTGTGTGTGTGTGTGTGTGTGTGTGTGTATAAAATTCTATATAAAAGGGCAGCAGAGCCTGAACTGGGCTTGCACATTTGGGGAAAGTGATACTTTGGAGATTCAAATAAAAAGGTTAAGCTGGGTACACACTACACTGTTTTCGTCCAATAATCGGCTCGAACAGCCGACATACGACCGCTCGTTTAAAAGTCTGCCCAAATGGACGATTATCGCCTCATTTGGTTGGTCCTACCGTTTAATATTTTCGTTCCAATCTCGTTTCCGTTGTGTAGTGTGTATAAACTTCTGACTGATCCACAACAGCGAGTACGAAATTACAGTCATTGCTCACGACAACATGGCTGTAAAAAGTCGCTAAAGGGACGTCCACTCTTCCCTTTATCGTCCTAAACAAGGCTAGTGTGTATGCAGTCCATGGACCGAGCGATCGGACCATCGATCGCATGTAAAATCGCTCTGCATAAAAAGTTGGTCGAAATTTCTGTAGTGTGTACCCAGCTTTAGTCTTCATGTTCTTGTGTGCTTAATGGTTTTATTTCAAAGGAGAAATGCCATTATCCCAAAAGGTACATCCCAGCCCCCCCCCCCTCCCTCTCCAAACAGATAGGAACATATTTTGCAAAGAAAGGTACCCGCTACCTACACTCCACTCACCAGTACAGGTGTGCAATCACTTGCTTTTAGTGAAACACGGCATGTTACTTACAATATAAATTCTTGAGGCATGGCTGGACAATGTTTCATCAAAACTGAGCAAAACCATAGAAGTCAGCAGTTTTGTAAGAGAAAGAATTTTTATAGGTGGCGCTGTGCATAATATTTAGTGTAAGTTACATTATGTGTATCAGAGTTTCCATTCACACATTGCA
The DNA here is from genome assembly GCF_038048845.1 of Mixophyes fleayi. Lineage (NCBI taxonomy): Eukaryota > Metazoa > Chordata > Amphibia > Anura > Limnodynastidae > Mixophyes > Mixophyes fleayi. The sequence goes on from NC_134405.1 coordinate 79,824,258, forward strand.
CAGTAGACCAACAAAATAAATCCTATTTAAACCATTCAGTGTATAACACTGCCTGAAATATTTCTGAAAAATTCCTGAAATTTGTGTAAGTTTCTTTCATAAAAAGAAACTACTTTTATTACAGCCAACAGGGGCAGGCTGGGCTGAGCGGCATCTGCCCCCCGGGACGGTCTTACAGTGGGCTACCTTGGGCTGAGTCACCTGTATTTTTTTTCCCTTTAAAATGTTCATATTAGGCTGTTGAGTTGAATCATCATTTATTTATGTAGCGCCAACATATTCTGTAGCGCTTTACAATTGGGGACAAACACAGTAAACTAACAAACAAACTAGGTAAACAGACAAAGTGGTGAGAAGGGAAGGCCCTGTTGCCAGCCCTCCCCTGGCCAGCAGTACAACACACTTTACACTAGCATTACCTAACCCAGCAGTGGCCAGTATTAGCAACATGAATCCTATCCCATCACCCCACGCAAATATATTATATTCATCATGTAGGGACTCTTTTGTGGATATTAGGTCACAGAATAGGACTGCATCTGGCACATGCATGCATCATAAATACTGGCTGGATGAGAAGCAGGAATACTGTAATACACCTAAATAAAGTCAATATTATTGTGGTCATTCATTTATTGTGGTGTATAAACATGTTTCACTGTGTCACGCGCCCTTTCTTCAGGTAGGACATGAAGACCCACCAAAGGTTTACATTTATACACCATAATAAATTAATAAGCTAGGTGTTTAGTTCTTTATTTAAATGGTCAACAAACTGAATATAAACATGCATGAAAATATTCATAATTTACTATGTGACCAAGTAAGTGAATGCATAAAAGAAAGCAGAGACTACAATAGCATAGTTGGGTACCAACAGCATAAAAATAAAGATGGAATTCTATGGAATACATTCACTACAGCAGCTTCTTCAGTTCCAGCATTCACACACTGACCAAACAAAACTTTACAAAAAAGAAACTGTTACCTATTAAAAGATGGGTTAAATTTCCCTTAACCTCTTCAAAACAATAATAGTTGATAACATGAATAGCTAGAGATTTTAGTACGTAGCAAGTAAGACATCACTTTCCTGGTCTAAATATTACATCATTACATGAACAACAAAACCACGGTTACACACCAAAAAAAAAAAAAAAAAAAAAGTGATAAGATGTTTCAGCACTACTTTAAACATAAAAGAAAAACAATAAAACAATTAAAAAAACACAAAACATATTAAAGTGAACTTCCACCAAAAGTAAAAAATCTTTGTTGCCTGTGTCAGACTACAAAGTAGCAGCGTTTACAGTATTAATATGACTTCCATTAAAGGTCATTTACATTTTTAATGATGTTTTGCAATATCAATTATTTATACTGTGACTGTCAATTTACCTAATGTACTTTTTCAAGTAATTTGTTGCTTTACATCAGAAGTTAAAGGTTCCATTAGGTTCATCCAACTTACTGGCATTATGGCATCACATTATTACTAGGGTATACATCTAGCTTCAGTCAGATAACACTGTTGTCTACCGCGCCATTTACAGAATATCACCTAGTTCCAAACAGCTTTTCAGCCAGCACTGCCCATTGAAAATCAGCCTTGTAGCAGTTATACAGATCATTTATTTGTAAGGCGCTACAAATTCCACAGCACCAAATAGTCAGCATACATAGGGATACGAATAAACATGAATGAAACACGATAAAGCACAGGGGTGGAAGTAAAAATTCAAATCGTACCAGAACAAATAAACAAGTTAAATGGAGAATCATAATCATATGAATTGAAAATGAACAAAGACATAACGCATACATTCAAAGTAGACAAAGAAGGTGAAGACATGAGAGAAGAGCTACAGTTATTCGTTAAAAATGGCAACAAAAACAAACAGGCTTTTATTCCAAAGCAATTATTGTTGCTTTCAAGTAATATTTATGTTTCATGCTTGAAGTTCCACCTGAGTCCTAGTAATAGCTTTCTGACACTGGCAACCAGGTTCTCTCACAGAATATCCCAAGTATATAATGCCATGGAGCTCAACGTGTCCAGGGCCAGTGGCAGAAAACAACCCTAGCAATCATCTTGCTATAATAGATATACATTTTATTTGGAATGCTTCCCTTTTCAGATTCCAAAACAAACAGGCCTAAGTGACCACAGAGAACGTTGCTCTCATCAGGATTTCGAATGGCTAACTGCAGTTGCCACAAGTTATTTCTGGTTGTCAGCAAGGGCTTTCTTCTGGCAACTCTGAATCTGGAAAAATTCTGCATGGAGGAATGGGCCAAGATCTTTCAGTGTGTTAACCTTTTCCTAGAAACGGTGAAAAGGTTTTGTGCAGTTATTCCTGCAAGAGGAGTTTGTATAAGGGCTAAAAACAAGGGGTTCAATAATTTGAAAATCTGTTTTTAGTGGGGAGGATGGAGGTAGAAAATATTACTTACGTAAAAGGTATTTGTTATTATTGATAAAAGTCTGCAGTCCATTTTATTTGGCTATGACATGAATCAATCCTGTTTATAATTTTATTTCTGCCAACAATTCTGGAGCCATCAGTATGTCAGAGAATAATTCTATGAATATCTCATCTGGCTTCTCAGAAGTGCTGTACACACTTGCTTTCTGTAAACGATGTATAATTCTGCAGAAACATGGGATATGTTTTGTTGCGAGTGACTCACAATTAATCATATACTATCCTCTACGGCAATAAGCATGAATCCAGTGTTGCAGATTCCTGACAAAAACAGGGCTTGGTATTTAAAGACTGGACGGTGTACACACCCTCAAATGTGGGAAGTGTCCATTCAAGTAAATCATATCCATGTTGAAATTTTCATGCATAATTGTACCCCATTTATTGTCCAGAATTAGGAATGATTAATAGTCAACTGAAATGAAAAATGCAATTGTAATTCCATCTGTAACAATTATTCATGTAGCAAACTAGGGACATTTGGTATGAATAAATTCAAAACTACACTGACCGGCACACACTCTTCTATATATTAATTATACACACAAATACATATACACACAAACTGATCAGGGTAAAGCATCATTCAGGACAAGGTCAACTACATTATGACACGATTTAAAGATGTATCTATAGCAACCAGATTCTAGCTGTTGTTTTGTAGAATGTACTAAATAGATAACTAGATTCCGATTGGTTGCCATTGGTTGGGTTCACACCTGCAGATTAGTAAATATACCCCTAGGTTTCTTTGATACTATTAGCAAGTCTATAGTATACTTTTATGCTTTGCCTTCTCCACAGTATCCCTCACAGAAGACAAGTTTTTGAGCTTTGCCTCCATTTCAATTTTATTCACATTTGATAGTAAGAGGGGGACACAACATTAACTCATAATTATTATTTTGACCCAATCACAGTGTTGAGAAACACTTCTCCAGACAGAACAGATAATAGAGCAGAGCTGTGTTGGGGAGGAGTACCTTGGGACCCTGACCATTTACTATTTGTAGGAGGGGAAAGACTAGAGTTCCTCCTCTTAACAAAACAATTTTCCAAATGACTCCCAATTACAGTACCTTACATGTGGAGTTCATGTTTGTGCCACTTTGCACTCTGGGTAGCAGGACAGAAAAAATAAAGCTTCTCTCAGAGGGCCAAGACATACAGTAGAGGTACTGGGTATATGAGTGCTGGGTCCCTGCTACATACAGCAAATGGTAGGGATCACACCAAAATAATATCCTTGGAAATGGAAAGGATTTAGTAAAATTGGATTTTAAAGTGGAAAACCCCTTTAAACCGGTATAATAGGAGCAGAATTAAAATCAGATGGCAGTACCAGTCTTAGGGCTTTCGCCAATCATATTCCCTGTGGCATCAGCCATGATCATACCATTTTACACAGACTCCACACACAGCCTATTTTGAGTACAAACGAGAGAGAGAAAAGCACAGCAATAAATGACACACAAACTTTAAAGTATAAAATACACTAATGGAACCTATGCACGACAACACTGCATGGCTGGTCACTGCTACCTTCCCTGCTCTGTTAAACCAAGGAAGTGAGGCACTGATCTGGATGTGCAGAGGCAACAGTAAAGGTACAAGGCAATCATCCCCTACTGTCTAGATAAGTACTCTCTCACTGTATTCTAAATGGAAACCAAAGAGAGGAAACCGCCAGCAGGGTGCAGTATTATTGATATACATCCATGCAGCACCGTGCTGGCAGGAACGGTAAAGAATTGTGTAACCTGCCTGGTATCAACACCACAGCTGTACAGCAAACGTAATTACAATGTCAACCATCTCAATTCTATAGCAGTATTGCATACTGTATATTTATGAATTTTATCACACAAATTCTACCTGCTTATGCTCAGAAAATACCATTTAAACCTACTGTAACCGCAAAAAACTAGTCCAAATGGACAAAAATAAAAGGTGCTTTTTATCGAAATTGCAAGAAAGTGACCTAAAACTAAATGTGTGTATTATTTTTTGTTAGCGCAAAAGCATACTTCACTTGGCATCAATGTACTTTTCCAAAACCGGAAAACACAGTATTCTACACTTGACAAGTATAATGCATTGTTTATTTTGCTAGATTTGCAGAACCTTGAATGAAATGCATAAAACACGTAGGAATACTAGACAACCTAACACATCAAAAGGAGGGTACCCCGGAGTGTATTGAAACCAGGATGGGGAAAATGTGTTCATGAAAATCCCCCCCCCCCCAATCTGAAATTCTTATTGCTTTATGTAGTGTAGGATATTAATGTTTGGTGATCACCAGAAAATGACTACTACGAGGGTACCGGATTTGAAAGAGGGGACACCCCTCTTTCAAACAAGGGTGTCCCTGGGTCTCTAGGTTCCAAGATGGGGGAGATCTGTGCATTACAACCGCCCCCACACATCCTGGTCTTCTTAATATTTTCTGCAGTGTAAAGTGTTATTGCCTGGTGATCACCAAACAATAACTAATAAGGAGTCATATACGCTGCCCTCTTTCAAACAAGGGTGTACCTGATTATTATTTTTTGAAGCCAGGATGGGGAAGATCTGTGCCCTCCTCCCCATGCCTCGTGGTTTTAATTATTTCTGTACTGCAGGGTCTTATCGTCTGTTGATTACCACATAACTACTAAGAGGGTACCCCTCATTTGAAAGAGGGAACGCAATATTTTCAAACAAGGGTGCCCCTGAGCTTCTATGTGCCAGGATGTGTGAGATAGAGAACGTTTAGTGCCCTCTACCCATTCATTATTTTCCTATAGGCAGTGGATAAGGAGGTGGGGCTTAGTGACTGCATCATGACGACATCATTAAGCCCCCACCCCCATCCACCATCAACAGGGAATAGCTGTCGAGGGCAGATAAGTATAAATTTTAAACAGGAGAATATACCAGATACAAAGAACTGCTCATGTAGATTTGCAGTCACTTGTTAGGAATGGATCTGGTGGCTGGCAGATCAAATTTGTAATTGTACCACAACCACAGTTGTAAAGTTAAATTCTGCCCAGCTACCTATTGTAGTACTTTATGGAGATCAGGGCATATACAGCATAGCTGTAATATAAGGTGGTGTACTCTGTTTATGGAAGCACTATGGGGGAGGGAAACAAACCAAAGCCCCATAGAATGATTAAAGAGGAAAAATAAATGAATCATAATATTTTAAAAAAACAAATCCGGAGACAGCTGTAATATATGGCGTTTTACACAGTAACAGGCTGTGCAACAACATTGTTAATTGAATAATGAAAAAATAAGCGTTCTAGCTTAGAATGGAGAAATATACATTTAAACCCGTCACTTGTAAAGACAATAGTGTAATATTCAATAAATTATTGTACTTTACCTATATTGATGCTGTTGACATTGTTGTTGCAGAGTTGGTTTCTGTGTAAGAAAAGCATGGTTGGCTAAGTGAAATCACCAGGTATTTCCCCTAATTACCTTCCTTAACTGCCATGTTTACAGCATTGTGTGATGGAAGACAAGAAACGATTCAACTTTTAAAAAAATAAGAGGAAAGAAAAATAAGGTATTTAATTTATTTTTGTCAAAACCCCCCTCCCCCAGGATCAGCCGTTACTTGGTAGGCAGATCATTGTCACTGCGGTGATGCTGCAGCACAAGCCAAATATTACATCCAGGTCTCTTCAGCAGAGCTCAATGGATGGAATTCTCCATGTTGGCATTTTCTAACTTTCAATCCTTTTTTTCAACACAAAAATGTCAAATAAAGTATATATACACAACTTTTTATTTATAACCTTTTTCCCCAGTTCTCTTATTGAGTCTTTTAAAAAAAATTGTACGCCATAACGCTTTAATATAATTACAGTTCTCATCGACATCTGAGGATTTGGATCAGGGTTTTCATCTGAATTACAGTGGCACAGAGAAAACTAATTCGAAAGCAGCAATTAAAAAATAAATAAACCAATCTATAAACCTATATTGAAGACTAAATAAATGGGAGAAAGGTAACTGAGCAAAGAAGTTCTCTCCAGAAAATAATCAATACCAGGGCAGAGCTAAAAATGGCATGTGCTTCCTTCTAGGACTCAAGGTCACACAACCACTGTTCTCCAATAAGGATCAGAAACACACCATCCTGCATTTGGGAAACCCCACTACAAGGAGCAATCAGGATTTCCCCCAAGAATCCCCCTCCCCCCAACGCAGACAAGCACTGTTTCCTCCTCCGCTAACACTGATATTTATAAACATTACAAGAGAGTGCAATTGTTTGGTTTAGAATTTTTGTTTAATCATTCTTTATGGAGGATATCATGTACAGATGTATAATGATCTACCTGTACATCTGTCTTGTTTGGCAGTTTAAAGCCAGTTATTTAAATATTTCTCTGTGTGTGTTTTAAGATGGTGTTATAGACAGGGTGTAATGCATATTAAAAGGATACATTCTCTAGAACATAAGCTCCCAGGGGCAGTGTCCTATACTGTATGTCTCATGTCTGTCCCAGTCATGTCTTATGCGGAATGGTTTCTGTATGCCTGTGACTGGTTTTGTTAATTGCACCCATGCAATAATATTATTCTGCTCTGTTCCTATGTGCATATTGTCATGCATGCCATCTCTCTACTACTATGGCAGGCGCTAGGGAATCTGTGACGCCATACAAATAATTGTTAATAATAATCGGGCATTTAAACACAATGCAAAAAAACAAAAAAAAAAACCATACGTCATAGTACTAAAAAAACATACAAAAAAAACACAAGAATGTGACATTTTAACACACACTAGAACAAGATAAAGGTTATAAGATACACCACAAGAACCAATTCAGTTCTATTTCAGAGTAGCCTCCTGTGTGGATCTTGCAGTCACAGCACTCAGATTTGCTTAAGCTGTTGTCTTGGATACAGGGAATACACCTCCCCCCACAACTAGCAGGAGCCCTGGATAAGCTCAGCTGTCACATTATCTGTGTTGGAATGTTCTATCTTTGCCATGTCCACAGGGGTGTTGCACTATTGGTGCTGTGGGAAAATAATCATTGTGTATAATCCTGAAGCTTCTGTCTTTGCACAATAGAATTGAGAAGAGGAAAGTGGGCTCTACCTCTTAAATATTCATTAACATTAGTACCGCCACAAAGTGGACTGCAGATATCCCCGAAGATGAAAAGAAAAATCCAAGAACAGTGAATGGTTTTCTTCATGGCATTTTATTTGTAAAAACTTTCTTCAGTGCAGTACAACTCTATGGTAAATGTACAAAAATCCATAATAAACCACATAGAAAGTAAGGCACACACAGCTTTTAAAGCAATTATCAGTCTATTGTTCGTATAGGACTGTGAGCCAAAGTTACCTACTGAGAGGCCATCTTTCTACACCCAAGTAGTCATGTTGCTGATTACTTTAAGTTGTTAAGAAGCAACACCAAACTCCAGCTATGTCTCCTTTATGTAAAATGCATATGTCCATAGCTCAACTAGTATGCCTACCACAGTAGCTTGTATAGAAACCAAACTGCACTCCTTGGTCACAATTCAATAAACCACTAAAATTACATTTGCATCTTCAATATTTTAGTTTATATTTAAAGCAATATTACTCATACATACATTCTTAGTGCAAAAAAATAAATGAATGAAGGATATAATTTAAGAACAAGAGTCATGCATTTTGTATTAATGAATAAAAGAAGCGGTGTGTAATCTGGATATTATTAAAGAATTTGAGCAGCATACAGCACTATGCTCTCTCCTGGGCAGTTTCCCCATAGGTCACAGCTCCTCTGGCCTGCTAGAACCAGCAGTGTTATATGAGGTATTCAGCCAGGAGAAAGCAACTGGACTTAGGAGCAATTATCCATTATCTGGAATGCTTGAGTTTATGTGGATAAGGGTTTTCCCCCTAATTTGGAGCACTGTGCCTATAATAAATTAGCACATATTGACACACACACACACTCCTCTTCATATTAATTGGTTTAGCACAGAACCTCATAATAAATGTAGGAAGAAACATGGTCACACACAGACATAATCACCAACGACGAACAACAGGAATAATTTAAGTTCTCCTTTCTGGTTCTCCCAACTTTTTAGATAGTGGGATTCCAGGTAAGACATAAGCCTGGTTAGAATAATTAAATGGAAGCCAGGACCAACAACCTTTCTTCAATTTATCATTTAACCAAGACTTTCAAAAGATTTGCAGAAGACTGTTTAGCATATTAGTAAAATAATTACTTTAAATCCATAAGTATGTATAAGTAAAATGGGGGGGGGGGGGGGGGGGGGGGGGGGGGGGAGGGTTTGATTGGGGATCTTGTAGAAAATAATAACATGCAATTACAAATAGTGCATTGATTGGCAATGCACAATGTATATTATAATACAATGTATAATATAAATGTATGAGACCATTATAAACGGCTTAGCAGCAAAGGCTATTTATTACGGAGCAGAATAGAACTAAACATCTGGACTGATCAACCCTCACTAAATACAGCGGCTTTCCATTTTAACAGCGGCTTTCCATTTTAACGGGACATGTTTCTCTAACACGGCAGATACACAGCGACTGTCAACTTTGCAAATTTGCTTTGCAGAAATGCACTGTGTAGACTGGTTGATTCATATACAGTGGAAGGGCCAGCCACAAGTAAGTCAAGTTACTTTAATCTCACCTTTCTAACCTGTATCGGATTCCATTAGTACAATTTATTTATTATATGTCGCTGCAAAAGATTCGGGAGGAAATATTGAACTTCAAATTCAATAGCAACTCTGTTAAGTAGTAGCTACTGAATAACTTACTTAACTTCATGGCTCACATTTGGAATTTTAAATTTTGGGACTTCTATAAGAACCTATGGCTTATCACAAAGTCTTGCATACAAATTGTATGTATTTATCATTTATTATTGCTGTAGCTAGGCTCATTACAATTGTAATGCGCTACTGAATCCGATGGCACTATGTAAAGAAATGTTGATGATGATAAACCCAAACAAATTTATATTCTATCATTTAAAAACAAAAAAACCCAAAACAACTGCAGGCAGACATGCTTTTCAACAATGGTAAATAATACAAGATTAGGAGTTCAGTAGAAACCAAATTTACTACCTCTATATTACTTAACCACTCCGTACCAATATGCGCAGTTGATTGAACCAGTAAATGATGGCCAGCAAAATATTGATGATATAGATGTACTGTTCATAGGCAATTAGTTACTCATGCCATTGCCAAGATGGCCATAAAGGTCATCTGGGAATAACAGGATCCCTAGCAGTCTGAAAATGAGTGGATTAACACTTACCTAAACTTGTGGGCTTGATGAGTTCATCCAGCAGGTCATAGAAGGGTAGTTTTTGCAGTTTGATGTCTGGATGAACAGGGTGGAGGTTAGATGTGAGGTGTGGGAGATCCAGTTCATGTTTGGGCCCAAGAAGGGAGACTGGAAGCATTGGGGATGCGGCGGGGTGACTGTCATATGGAAGCTGAGGAATGGAGGATGGCGAAAGGTTGGCTGGCATGGTGCTGGAGTGCACACTAGGTAGAGAAAAGTCTGCGGGTGTGAGAATTTTTAAGGGAAATCTCCGCCGGTATAATTCCTTGATTTTCATTTGTACAGCTGGACTGCAGCCTGCCTTTAACAAGTGCAGGGCTTTGGTCAAGAGTTCGTGTTTGCGACCGTGTTTGTTGCGTCCAGCGTATCCTAGAAGTACTTGCAGCTCAGAAACACGAAGGCTCATAACCATTTGCTAAAAACACAAAGACAGGATAAAGCAGTTAATGAGATGTGAAATGATATATGACCCACAGAAAGTGTTTGGCAAAACGCACCTAAGTTATGTAAGCTTATTATGTAACCAAGCACCTTCTACACTTACTGCTATCCGGTCATATACTTAAATAGAATAATCCCACTCAAAGCTAAACATGTAGTTCTCAGTGGAATATTGTAGTAAAACCAGATAACAAGCATGTATTTATCTTCAATCCTAGGATTATGCATTGCGTCCTGACAACTTGCGTTTGCTTTAATTAAAAAAGAAAAAAAAAGAAAAAAAAAAAAAAAAAAGAGTGCAAAAATAAAAACCGGTATGACTCCTTAATTCCAAATGAATTAAACACATAAAAAAAAAAAATAAAAAAAAAAAAAAAGACCCAAAACACCACCAATAAGCCTGGGAATTATTTTCAATTACAGTACAGCACCTTATGCTTACAATAATACAGAATCATACTATGCCCCTTCAAGAAAGAACACTGGGATATTTTAAAAGTGCATTTCTGAAAGCCATTACCCTTGTTTGCAGACAAATGCCAACAACCCATTTTAATAGGATACATAGATCACTGTAGGTCCATGCTTGACCAATTTATATTTAGCATAGAATGAGATTTTAGTATTAAGAATATAGACTGATAATATAAAACAATATATTCATTTACTTTTTGCCCCTTAGATTACATCACAGGTGGTTTATCAGACCAAATGTAAAACTAGACTTATGACTAGCATGTACTGGATGTGCAGGTCTACTTATCACACAATCGTCTGTAGGACAGTGTGGGAAATAAGTCTTAGTAACACTTTAGTGCCAAGGAGCAATTTAACATTTAATAGGACAGTGGTAGCATGATCATAGGCAAGAATTTCCCATGTACAAACTTGTTTTTAATCAGTTATAAAGATAAGCCTATTAAAGCCAAAAATACTGGTGCCAAGAAGTGACCAACCCTCTCTCCATCCCAAATTTGCGGCGGTTCACGGTTAGGCAGATGGGTGGAAACATCATTGACCCACATGTTCAGACAGTGTTACTTACAGTCACCAGAAAGAACGTTTTAATGTCTTGTCCAATCCAACTGTTTTCTGTTTCTTTCTTTTTTAAGGTTTGGAACATGCAGGTTGGACACAACTCATTGATGCTGGTGAAAGAGACCACTTTAGACCTCATTCCTAACATCCCATAAATAACTGCTTGGGTTCAGACCCGATGACTGAGAAGGCCATGACATAAGGTTAACATAAGTATCATGATTAACAAACCATTGGGCTACCACATATGCTTTGTGGGTAATCATGGGCACACAACTGCCGTCAGGAAAGAAATGCTGCAACAAGTGAATAGCATTGACCTTGCTTTCTAAGGGGGTGATTGCACCAAAACTATGCCAGAAAAACATGTCCCACAACAATATGGAACCACCAGAACCATCCAAAGTTGGAAACAAGAACTTAGGGCTGTAAGCATCTGACCATATCACTTTCCTCCACTGCTCAGTAGTCTATTACTTGTGTTCACTGCACCACTGACTGGAATGTGCCTTGGTAGGGGCACTGCAAACCAACTAATATACTGCTTTGTGGGGTTCTCGTCAGATCATTTTATGAAACTGGCTGCCATGGGTTGAAACTTACAGTCAACTGATCTGCAGCTGCTAGCCTGTTTTGCCTTGTCTTCCAAGTAATGCATGGATATTGCAATCTTGGAGTATACACTTCCAAACACTGTCTCTCTGCTGCTGCTGTTACATCTTAGATACTGCTGCTCCTGAAACATTAGAAAGTTGAGCAGTCTGGGACACTAATATGTGCCCCAACAATGTCCTTAGCAAACATGCATGTCCTAATTATAAGCAGACAGGTTAATTAAACTGTTCTTGATTTTTGTGGGAGAAAAAATTCCTGTTGGACTTTACCGATAAGGTTGCTACCGATATAGTTCATCACATTAAACCACCCTGTAGGTCATGAATAATTTGTATATATAAATCCATGGATGGATCATCGGATTGTTATTACTATGTGCACAAACTGCTCTTATTTATTGCTATAACTAAATTATTGAGTTGGCAGCATATATTCTTTCCTTATGAGCGTTTATAATTTCTCCATCCCCCTGGTAATTTGGTGAACCGTAGTTAGGTCATTCACTTGGACATTATTCAAGTTTACATTGCATACATCCACTTTACAGAAACCACTTGTAACACATGCAATCATTTGGACTGTACCATTTCAGCTATACATCATGCATATTATGAGAGGCCGTGTGCTGGATGCCTAGATCAAGCAACAGATATATTTAGCATTGCAAACCTAGACAAAGTTCTTGAACAATAATGTCAAGACTGTTTTAAATACCTTATGCAGTCGCGTCTTTACATTATATTGAGAAAGAGCTAAGTGACTGCAAAACACATTGAATATATTTTCATGTCCTTCTGTGTACACATGAGCATATAATATGCACACAACGTGTATATAATAGAGTAAGTAGGACTTAATAATCAGACCATTACAAGTTAAAGGAATTAATGAATATGACAGAAGTGTCCTAGAAGAAGAAAAAACTGGAGGTAAAGAAAAGGAACGTGCAAGTGTGATAAAGGTAATAACATGATTTATTATAGAAACAAAGTATCAGATATTGTGCACACTTTTGTGATCTTATGTGTAGATGGGAATCAATATTAAAATGGCAAAGTTCCAACTCCTCAGAAGAGACTTGTGTAGTAAGCAAAAATAAAGGAATACAGAGAAGTCTACATTCTCTCAGTAAAACATTAGTGTATTGCGCATCTACACAGTTTAATTTTTTTCTTTTTAGTTCAATGCTATAAATACCAGTGTATCCCTATCTGAACAGAGTGTTCTGTAACGAACATGGTGAACACTTGATAGCTTAATACTCTCCAGGTACATAACGGATGTCTACATAAACTACACTCTGGCCATTCTCACTTTATAGATGCCCACAGATCTTGACTGCTTTCATAAATATGTGTTGTTAAAAGTGGGATAAGGAGTGTGGACCATTTCTGCACACAGTTCTGCTGCCACCAGAGTGAAGGGACAGCTTAAAAATCCTATTTGACATTTTACAATTAGATGTCGACCTAATAGAACATTGAATATTGTTGTTATACAGGATAGGGTTACTATGAAAAACAGAAGAGGTAGTTGGAATTGAAAGATTGTATTAACTGAGAAAAGTTACGGAATGTTCTAAGTGAAACTTCCCACTTCTAAGAAAACTCAGGAGTGAGAAGTACATTCACCCTTCTTGAAAAATGTTTTTCCTATTTCAATAACCTGAGTGATTTGAGTATACTTGAAATTATACAAAGCTGGTGGGTAAGGCCCAGACGCTGAAAACAAACTGATCACAAAAATATACATAGTCCCCTGGGCCAAAGACCATGAGTTCTGCAATGCCCATGGCACTCGTCCAAGGTCTTCTGTATTTTTTTTTTCATTACACTTTCCTATTGGTTACCATAAAAGTGGAATCGATATATCCTTTGTCTCTTCAGTGAGAACTGCAGCAATTTCTTTTTTTGTATGTATTTTTATTAAAAATATTTTTAAAATTTTGTGTGAACGAAGAAGTTATAAGATGGCAACAAGTAATACTAAACGTCTGCCATCAGACACCATACTCACATTTGTAACCTGCATGGTTCAGATATCTACAAGTATTTAGAACACTGGAACTAGTTAAACAAGAGGGGACACATTTTACAGTTTCCTCTGAAAGGTACTATGATTTGGGCAAATTAAAAATAAATACTCAATGATCATATGCTCAATGGAAGTTTTATTAATCTCTTTATTTGTAACAGCAGTTAATACACAGCTTCACATTAAACAATAATAGTTATACAGCAGAAAACTATTGTTACCATAAAGCTACATAAAAACCCAAACAGTGAAAATGAATTGTTTATGGGCAGATTGAATTCTTCCAGGTACTCTAGTACCCCATCACGTATTCTCCTGCCACCCCTAACGAGTGCAAGGTAAAAACTGCGATGTTGCATCGCCATGGAGTGCCTTTGCGACCATTCAGAAGGCACATCACTTAGAATTCAATCAGCCCGTTAGACTTCTCTCAATCACAATTTAAGAAGTAATTGAAGAAAAGAAAGGAAGTGATCTAGACAAAGTCTCTCACCTCTTCACAATAGTATACTATTGTTAACTACACCACGCACAGAGACACTCTATACACTGAACATATATTAGATCTCCACACAGAAGAGTATTCGGAATTCTGTAAATGAGAGTCCTATTGGCAAAGTCACTTACAAGCTTGTGGTCAAACAAAGGTATCAGATAGACACAAATTGTGCATGCCACCTGGACTCCTGTCAACCTAAGGACTCTGGTTAAGGATCTGCCCGAGAGGACCCTTCACTCTATAAGTTTGAGGAAGAACGGACCTGTAACCACATAATATCCATTAAGGATCAAGCACAGTAATCGCTATACGACCCACAATCTATAGCTGATAGATTCAGCACCTACTACACTTTACTATATAATCTCCCCTTGACAACAGACTCCCCAGATATTCTTCATACCCAGATATGAGACTTTCTTCAGACTTGCTCCCTCCCCCGCCTCACTGCAGCAGAGCTCTTAATTCTAAACGCTGACATCACGATAAAAGAGATCAAAACAACCATTAAGACCCTTAGAAACTCGGCAGCTCCAGGCCCAGATGGCTTCACGGCAATCTATTATAAAAAAATTTGCCTCTGATCTGGCACCTATGCTTCTATCGCTTTTTGAAACAATTTTGAATGGTGGGTACTTTGAAAGGGACACCACCAGAGCAGGCGTTATTGTTATAGCTAAAGAGGGACGCGACCCTAGTCGCTGTGAAAGTTATCGCCCAATTTCGCTATTAAATGTGGACCTAAAGCTATTCGCCAAACTACAAGCAAACAGACTAGCCAGAGTGATTCCCGCCCTGGTCCACCCAGATCAGGTCGGTTTTATCCCTAGTCGACAAGGAGCTGACAATACTAGAAGGGCTATTGATCTAATTGAAATAGCAAACCGGGCCCGGGTCCCTGCTCTGGTGGTGTCTCTTGATGCAGAAAAGGCGTTCGACAGGGTCTCATGGCCCTTCATGAGAGCCACCTTGGGCGCAATGGAGTTCAGGGGACATTTCCTATGCGGACTAGCGTCCCTCTATCACAATCCCTCAGCTACGGTTATAGCCAATGGCGCCGCATCGTCTCCGTTTCACATTACAAATGGTACTCGACAGGGCTGCCCACTCTCCCCCTTGCTGTTCGCTCTCACAATGGAACCACTGGCGTCGCGTATACGCAGGAACCCGACAATTTCTGGGATTCAAATGGGGACGACTGATTATAAGAT
Organism: Mixophyes fleayi; assembly: GCF_038048845.1. NCBI lineage: Eukaryota > Metazoa > Chordata > Amphibia > Anura > Limnodynastidae > Mixophyes > Mixophyes fleayi. The sequence continues at coordinate 79,839,941 of NC_134405.1, forward strand.
ATCCATGTACGCAGATGATATTCTTCTTACAGTTACCAATCCCCTCTCTTCAAAAAGAACTCAATGAGTATGGCGCAGTGTCTAACTTCAAGATCAACATGGACAAATCAGAAATTCTCCCTCTTAATCTACCTCCCCACCTATTAGATACCCTGAAGAACCAAACAAATTTCCGATGGCAGCGAGATAAACTTAAATACTTGGGAATTTACTTAACGACCCATTATAATCAGATATATGCAGCTAACTTCCCTAGGCTTTTAGGCTCACTTAAGCGTGATCTTGAAAAATGGGATAAACTATATAACTCTTGGCTCGGCCGCATGGCGGCGGTAAAAATGAACCTCTTGCCACAAATTCTTTATTTGTTTCAAACACTACCTGTTTGACTACCCTCTCTTGCACTACAGACCCTCCAGAAGCAAATTACTAGATTTGTTTGGGCAGGCAAGCGACCCCGAGTAAGGGCCTGCACGCTCTTCCGACGAAATTCAGAAGAAGGAGTCGGCCTCCCAAACATCTCCAAATACTATAATGCTGCACACTTGACCCAGCTAGTCTTATTTCACTCTCCATCTTCCACTAGGCTCTGGGTAGACATTGAGGCTACCTTTTTGCAATTACTCTGGCCCTATACACTACTTTGGATATCAATCAAACATAGACCACCACTCCCGTTACTCTTATCCACCACCCGTTTTTCCCTCCAGATGTGGGACTACAGTAGCCGCACGTTTCAGCTAATAAAAAATTCGGATGCTATGTTCCCACCCCACTGTGGCACAATCCAGCTTTTCCACCAGGGCAACAACACTCCTCTTTTCCCCTCTGGTCCCGACAAGGTCTAAGATTTATTACTGACATAGCGCCCATGCGGATATTCCCCGAATTTGCTGACTTACAACGACGATATGGCATTCCCCATTACCGTTTCTATCAATACCTTCAGTTGAGACACTTATATCAATCGTTCCCAACGCTTAAGCTTATATACCAACATACACCGTTAGAAACTTTTTGCAGACGTAAATCCCTTCCTGCTGGGTTAATCTCTACTTTTTACAGTATTATGGTGGCATTTCGTCAACCTGCCAAAGATGATCGTTATGAGCTGAAGTGGGAAGAAGACCTTGGCGTCGAGCTAGAGATAGAGGAATGGGCTAAGATCAGGTCACGAGTCTCTAAGAGCTCTGTGTCCGTACCGAGGAGAACTCGTATAAGCTCTTATATAGATGGTATTTGGTCCCAACCTGCTTGAAAGCCATATATCCTGACTCCTCTAGTCAATGCTGGAGACTATGTGGGCAGGAAGGCTCATTCCAACATGTTTGGTGGTCCTGTCCGAGACTTGTGGAATTCTGGCGGAAAATTCACAATTTAATTGATAGAGTCACCGCAGTAAAACTCCCCCCCTGCCCCTCATACTCACTATTACATAGGCCTATACCGGATGTTAACAAATATACAATGGTGCTCATAGGCCATATACTTAATGTGGCTAAATGCGCAATAGCAGCAAATTGGAAACATCCAGAATCCCCATCGCTAGCTGAAATCATCAATAGAACATGGCAGACATATAGCTGTGAACACATTACAAGCATTCTCAATGATCGTCCCAATAAATTTCGTGCGATTTGGGATCCTTGGCTCGCCTCCTATGGTTCAGAACAACAAAGGCCTGATTATAATGGAAACTATTGATTATATAGCGTTAGAAGACGTTCAATATATGGTATATACATGTAATACATCTAGATGCCAGGTCAGGTGCCCCTTTTCCTTCCCCCTCTTACCACACTAACATTTCTTCCTTCCACCCCCCCCCCCCCCCCCTGTTCCCTGCTTTCTCTCTTTTCTTTACCTTTCTATGTTTTTACTTTGATTGACAAAGTTCACATCGTTCTTCTCATTTGCAAGGTACTTGTTGTTTGATCAATGTAACTTAACCTTTACACTGTTTTGAAAATTGAAAAATCTCCTTAATAGAATATGTTTTAAAAAAAAAAAGTTTGAGGAAGAGCAAAGAAAGGACTAGGCTGACTTCATCCCAAAACATGCAGCTATCTCATATTGCACCCACCAAATTACAGCCGACACTTCCCTGCTAAGTGACAGGACCGACACCTTCAAATAAAACCAAATTAGATGAAGCCAGACAAATAAATGTGAATTAACTCCTTGTGTGCACAATAGTTCACAGTTTTTACCTTGGCGGCAAGCATTCGGATTTTATTTTATTAACTGGTGGTTATGCCCTAGCCATGAGACCCCCCCCCCCTGAAACATAACCAAAAGCACTAAGGTTTGGGTCACCAATACTTGGTTCCATGCATTGGAGTGCAAGAAAACTGCACTGTACCCATGCAAGAATCCTGTTCTTGCACAAGTCGACACTAACCCAAGGTTTAACCTGTCCGTTCTAGTGTTTGGAACCCTTTCTCTTAAGGCATATTGGTAAAAAAAAAAAAAGAAAATGTCATCCTTCTGTATTTTTTAAGAAGTAGGCTGTATATTTCCCAGAGCACACAAAGTCCCCATTGGACCTTTGCCAAAGTCATTATGGCATTTGAAGCTTGAAAAGGATCTACACTTACAGTACAAGTCTAGAAGATCTGTCATTATACTGAAATTGCTTTCTGGGGGTATAAAGTTCATAATCATCAACAACTTTTAATTCCTATCCAACTAACCTGAACCAACATGCCAAAACCTTAAACAAAACTGTTGGATATGTGCTCAAGACCTTATCATTCTATGGAAGATATACCAATGAAACCGGTCCCATTCACTTGGACAGACTTTTGTCAGTGCTCTTCCGGGGGAAGCAACAGGACAATTGGCACTAACCGCATCTCTGTGGACTGAAAAAGAGATTGTGGACTAGAGCCAAAGATTTAAAAGAAAACAAACAAAAAAAAACAAAGCACGAAACACGAAAACAAAAAACATCTATAATTAGCCAGTTTCTGGCTTAAATTTTCTAGAACTCACACAGTGGAAACAGTCATTACAATGTCTCTATGGTGCCCAATGTAAATGATACATTTTATAATAAAATCACTCATATGGGGGGGGGTCATGATTTTGCACAAGGTATAAGCCAGGGGTAGGCAACCTGTGGCTCTCCAGGTGTTGTGAAACTACAAATCCCAGCATGCCTTGCCACCAATCAGCTGGTTATCTACTGGCAAAGCATTCTGGGATTTGTAGTTTCACAACACATGGAGAGCCGCAGGTTGCCTACCCCTGGTATAAGCACTTGTGTATACCTACTATTTTATTTGTGTAGCAAAAGCTTAGCTATAGTTACCAATAGACTGGTCGGGAATCTGCAATTTAACACACACAGTCATGTTAAATAGTGCCACCAGCTCTTGTATCCGTTTTACATAAAAATACATCACTTAAAAACATCTAGCCTTCACAAAGTCCTAAATGTTGATAAACAGACTTTACATTTTATTCAATTAAAATAAGCCATGTGTACTGCTTCCATAAAGAAGATTATATATATATATATATATATATATAAATGAAGCAGTAGTCCAATCTGTAGCTTTCAGGTTTAGGTTAACACAATGCTAATGAGAAGAGACATCTGCAATGATCTCAGAGAAGCAATGGTTTCTGATCAACAATCTGGAACAAATTTTAAGGCCCATTTCCAAACCATTTGAAGTCCATCATTCTACAGTGTGAAAGCTTATTTACAAATAGAGAACACTGAAGACAGTACACAATCTCTCCAGGAGTGGGTGTCTCAGCAGATTAACCCAAAGGTAAGACCATATGATGCTTCAAGAGATCGCAATTCAAGTCTGCATCCAAAGATCTACAGGCTTCTATCAACATGGTAAATTCTCACAAGTCAACTATCCGAAAGTTAATAAATAAAATACAGTATAATAAAAACAAAACTAACTCCATCACTGGAAAGAAAACGAAACACAAGACTGCTAGAATAATGTCACCTGGGCATACAAGACAAATAGTGAGTTGTTTAGTCTTCATGCATAAGGCTATTTTTAAACAAATAAAACCAAAAACAAACAGTGCATTAAGTCAAGAAAGTCATACAAATTATCAAAAACTGATGCAGATTATTTTGGGTCGCTTTGTGTAAAAACACCTGGATGTCTCGCACTCATCGGGTAAACTGAACTCGTTATTCTTCCAGACTATTTGACATAAATATGTGGAGCCTCCATCCAACAACTGAAGTTTGACTGAAAATGGATCATGCAACAGGACAATCATCCTAAACATATTACCAAATCTACAACTCAATGTTTTAGAACGGCCAATTGAAGAGCCAGAGCTAAAACCCCCATTTAGATGCTGTGGTGAGACCTTAAGATGCCTGTACATGAGCATATTCCCTCAAAACTTTAATGAACTGAAGACTTGTTGTAATGAACGGGACACAATTACTCAAGTCCAAAGTTAGAGACTGATAAAGAAGGATTACTTCAAGTTATTGCTGCTAAAGGTGGTTCTGCAAGGTATTCAATCATGGGGTGTACCTTTTCACACATGGCTGCTTCTCACGTTGGCTTACATTTGTTAAATAAATTAGATCAATATCATCCTGTGAAGAATAACCCATAACAAATTTTACTTTATCACAAGTTAGGACTAGAGGATTGTAATTTATTTAAATATGTTTTTTATATCATTACAAAATTAGCAAATAGATCCAGACTGAATTTTATCTGATAGTAATGCCTCACATGAGAGCTCTGATTTAGGTCCACTGCAACTAGAATAGTCAGTCCTTCTGAGCGGGAATACCTAATCACATGGTTATGAATCAGGGACTTCCCTTTACAAATGCTGGCACTTATTGCAAGTGACGTTCAAAACTGAACATTTGTTCATTGTATGATTAGTAGAAAAGACGACAAAAGCAGTAGCTCCTGGTCTGACGACCAGGCTTTTAGGCTGACAGGAACAGTAGCATGGATAGGAACTAGTTAGCCATCGTCTTAAGCACGACATGTCTAAATATATTGTGTATATATCTATATCAAAAGTCAAGCTGCGAAGCTTGCAATTTATAGTCAATTTGGTTCGTTGTGTTTAAGAACCATCACTAAAACAAAAGTAAATCACTGTATAGAAAAGATCTACAAACAACTATCAGAATATATATATATCTATACACACACACACACACACACCATTAGTTGTAACAATAGCTCCATATAAAAGGCACACGGCCCCAGTGCTTTCACAGAAGCAACACACATATTACACAGATATAGGCGTATCACTGAAACAGGCACAGAGGCATACATTGTTTATTTCTTTTTATTGACATCCACAGTTTCACTTACTATACATCGATAGCTGTTGCTACTGGAACCGGGACTTGCTCCGTACAGAACAGGTAGCAAATAAGATGCTCATTATCTCATTTCAGCACCTCACTGACCTGTGCAGACCCAAATGCAGCTACACAGTAAGTCATGTGACCAGAAGCAGCAATTCCTGATGTATTATACAAATAATAATAAATAAATCAAGTTGAGGTGCATTATATAATATATGTGTATTTGAGTTTATGCTTTTGCTCTTGGTTATCAGCCATTTAACACTCTCAGAGGCTGGGAGATGTGATATTCAATAGACTTAAAGTGCACATCAATTTCACAGTAAGTGAAAATTCAAAACCCCGAGTCCCACAAACATTTTCAAGTAGGACGGGGTATTTACGTGGCCTTTGCATAAAGATATATCCCTTGGGGACACTATTTAGGCAATTATTTTTTATGGGGTTCTCCTGGTAACTAGCAAAATTATTGGAGACTTGGGGCTATATTTACTAAGCTGCGTGTTTTAAAAAGTGGGGATGTTGCCTATAGCAACCAATCAGATTCTAGCTGTCATTTTGTAGCAAGTACTATATAAATGAAAGCTAGAATCTGATTGGTTGCTATAGGCAACATCCCCACTTTTTCAAACCCGCAGCTTAGTAAATCTAGCCCTTGGTGTTTGTCTGGCATTTTTCCATTAGTATCCCAACATCAAATGCTTCAAACTTCCAACACAGCCAATAGATTACTGCAATAGAAGGTCAGTGGAATAATGCAGAAGGGGACAACTACAGTTAATACGTTAATTAAAAACATGGGGCATAAACCTGGAAGGGCACTGTTGCTAAAGAGACAGCTTAAAATATAGAAATGCACAATGCATGTATACAATACGTATACTAGGGGCAAACACTTGTCCATCAAGATAGTCAGGTAATTTATGATGTACAGTAGTAAGTACCAGAAAATACTAATTGTTTTACAGGTTATTACAGGTTTTTAAGCACACCTATTAACATAGCAGCTCCAAATAAAAATAAACCAAAGCCTTTGTGGTTTATATTATTACATAAATGGTTTACTTTGTCAAAAAATCTTCAATAAATATAAACCCAAGTTATTCTAGGTATAAAACCATATGCATCTGAATAATTAGACTAAGTGAGAAAAGGGTACCATAGAGCCCAATTAACCAAAATTGCAGGGGGAAAAAAAAAAAAAAAAAAAAAAAAAAGAAGAATACTGGTTTATTTTTCCCCACAAACCAGTGATAAAGTGTGAGGAACCTCCAAACAGGGTTTTGTAAGTTGTTCTTATTCATTCACCTTTTACTTACAAAGTCATACTCCTTACATATTACGAGTCACTATACAACCAGATTATTCAGTTGATTTTACAATCTAATTTCCATGCCACAACTAAACATAGGAGTGCCAAATTAGTCAGAAACCAATTAATGTACAAGTATGTCTCCTGACTATAGGAGGAACCATATGCAAACTTCATGCAAATGGAACAAAACTCAGGGATTCAGTAATGCATATTCCTATAGGTGTCTTCAGCTCTTTCATTTATCTAAGTTTACATAATTCCTTCAACAACTGAATGACAATATCTCCATATACGGAGATGTATTGATGTCCAATTGGATGGTTTTATTCAACTGCAAATCCAGGGATGGGATTGATCAAATGTCAATCAAGACAAACAGAAAAACAAAACAAAAAAACAAAACAGGAAAAAAAAAAAAGAAAACAAAAAGCCCCTATTGCCAAACTTCTTGCAGCTTATATTTTAGTTCAAGGAACTGAAACTGCAAAGGCATTTTCTTTTGGTTGCTTAATTAGATATAGCACAGGGAATATATACACTATAAATAGTTTTAGGCCATTGCTCTGTGAAGACAGGTTATAGTCAAACGTGGAGTTGCGTCCACCACCTCATTACCTGTTCTCTTCATAGTTTTAATCATTTCTGGATAACAAGCCCAATGACTGCAATTAATGCTAAATGGTGCGATTTGGCACATGCAAAGTTAACAAATAGGTCTTCCCACTTGACACACAAAATGACAACCCTGCCAACTCATGAACAGCTCCACAGCTATGGGAGAGATAGAATTTCAAACTGGAGAGGCACACCACAAAATGAATGCAACGTACCAGTGGCTAACCACAGTGCTAGCCATAGCTCATTGGACTGGGGCTACAGCTAGCCAATAACAAGAGAGCTCTGTGTTGCATTCAGAGAAGGTGCTAAATGTCTGATGGATTATTTCAGCTATATAAAAACACAAATTCTCTACTGAGTAAAGTAGTATACTTTTTGGATACAGAATTCTAAACCAACCATCAATTAGAAATCAAACTGTGCAGGTATACAGCGGCACTTCTCAGGCTAACTCTTGGTGATCAATTGCCACAAATTTGTCTCCAATGCAGAAGACAGTGGTTGAGCCATTTACTTAGGCTTCAGTGTATTTTGGTCTCCACAAAAATGGCTACCGCTTGTATATTAGTCAGTCATGGAGAGGGACAGTAAAAGAGAAGTTAATTCACCTGATGTTCTGGCAAAACTTTATCTAGGAACTTCCCCTCAGCAGAAAGAACGAACCAGCAGTTTATTATTCAACGCCATTCTCAACATGTTGCTCAAGACCCGGGCAGGAATATGTTTTTGTTTTTATAAATAGTGTTAAAAAACCCCATCTAATATTAGGACTCAAGTTAATTTAAACCTATCAAATTTCCTAAAGGTTCAGCGGCTAGACGACCGCAGCCATTCAGTTACATTTACCATACCACCACTTCGACCACTGCTTCCAACTATACCACCAATATTTCAATGAGCGAGCGTTTGATAATTGATATACAATTTATGTGCTAGCCACACATATTACAAAGTTAATAAACATAAAATACAAGTTAATCCAACACAAACAAACATTTTGTAGTAGTCAGAATATATACAAAGCCCTTACTCTAAAACAGCCATGTTCTCAGTTCTGAACCAGTTCAGGCTCCACATTTTGTCATTCAATTGGCTTAAAAGCGGGGTGTCAAACTGGTGTTTTGGAGACTTCATGTGGCCCTCTCCCATCCGAAACTGCAACTCTTGGCCACTTCTATGACTTGCAATGAAAAGTACAGTGTAGAATAGAACAGTAATAGAATACATTAATTTCTTAAATTACTACAAAAGGAAGCAAAAAACAGGTTAGTATGCCTTTAAAAGCAGAAAGTCTGGTGTGCATAGGGAAAACTTTTTCCCACGCAAGCATCACTAGTCTAACTACACAAAATATGAAGATTATGCATTGCTGGCCATACAAGTTCCAATACCTTTGTAGCAGAGAGTAGGCTTGAACAGAATAAAAAGGGAGTCTAATAATTACACCTAATTACAAATCTGCTTGCTATAGCAGTTATTACAATGCAAGTTTAATTTTCCTTCATGTCAGTAAGCCAATAATCCATTTTGGACACTGCTTAAATGTTTTCTAACCAACTGCACAGATGGATAACAGAGCTCAAACAATCTTCTTGTAGCTGATGGCGTATAGTTTTACTTAACATAAGTTAAATAACCTCTCCAAATCAAAGAAAAGTCTATGCTGTGTGCACATAAACCAACTCTACAAGCTATCACTCATACATATTGGGGGAAGATTTAATTACTTGTGAAGTGCCGCCCAACATCGCCTCGATGTCCAGCTGTGCACTGTGCTGGCTAATACAGTGCAAAAATCTCTGTTCGTTTTCCTTCGTACCGCTATGCAATGTGAGGCAAAACGAGTAAACACTCCAATGCGAAGTGTCTCTGCTGACTGTACCGGAGACACATCGCGTTACCTCGAGCCCATTTTAATCTGCCCCATTGTGTACAGGTAGTTGGGGCTGCTATATCGGGAAGAGAACGGGCTTTTAAGAGCGAAAAACATGAAAATGTTTTCATGGCTATCATTTGCAGCATAAAGTCAAGTGTTCCCTTAATAAAACATGCAATGACAGATCTCTCAAAGCAAGTAAACCATTGCTGGAAGTTTACAGGAGCCGACTAAAAAGTAACTGCAACCACCTAACATTTGTAAGTCATTTTTTGCTGATGTTAATGGATGTACATACGCCCTGCATTCAGGAGGAAGGGAAACTGTATTCTGCACAATGTGGACTCCCTCCAAGTCATTTTACAAAAAGTTACTAGACTAGCCAGTGAGTGGGGCATGCAAGTAGATTTAAGCACCAAATGAGGAGCATGAGGGGAATTTTGGACTACATGTAGGATCTGAGGGCTTGTTGTGGATTGAGGGCATGCAGGGGCATTTTATGGCAAAGGGAAGTCTAAAGTACATGTATGGTCATTTTGGGATGCGTGATGTGAGTGTTTGGAGGCCATTTTGGGGCTTTTCTTTTCCCCACCAAAATTAAAATGAAAAATGTTTCATAGTTTTAAAAAGATTGTGTCCTGTAGACAATATTCTAAAACTAAAATATCAATTTTAAGCTTATTTATCATTTGAGAACCCCATATATTTAGGTTCACTCCTCCATGGAGTCCTTTGGCTGGAGCTCCCCTGTCTCCCTAGGATCCCACAGTTACAGACTTCAGCCTTGGAAAATCTGCACTGACCATAAGGAAAGAAGAGAATGGTCAATGAACAATAGGCTGAACGTTTTAACTCATGATCTGCATGTATACAGTAAACAGGGGTCCAAATTGAACAGAAACTTCAGCCAATTACATAATGAGTCAGATTTAGGCTACATTGTGGGAGTCCACCTACAAGAGCCTTGCAGAGCAGTCAGTTCTTACAAAGGCTTGATACATTCAATCAGCCCGACTACCTAGGGAATAAACCACACCATCAGCTAATGAGCAGTCATGTAGTTATCTATTGTTTGCACAAAAGTAACATGCCACAGAAACCAATGGTCTGTAGTCTAGAAAATGACAGGAGCTGTAGGCTCCATCAATAGTAAAAAATGGACAGAACGTTGTGCCATTTTTTTTTCCTGTGCAAAACAGGTAACAATGTATTTTCTTAGAGCACAGCAGCAGAGTATAAACATCGCTGGTAATTTGAACCAAACTGCAATGGTCCCATATATTGCGATTGGTTGAAGACATTATCTAACAACCCGAATGACCGTTTGTCTGAGTTCACTGACCAGGACTGTCAGAGAGATATAATAGGCCATTCTGAATGAAAATTGGCCAATGAACCTACATGTCTAACCAGCATTAAAATAAATAGGTGAAGATTTGTGAGCAGTCACAATTACTAATAAACATCCTTAACACAAAGTAACGGGCTGGTGGAACAAAACAGGCAATGACGATTCTGCCATTTCAAATCAAACTGTAGAAAATGCACTTAACACTAAATTAATATCAGGCCATTGTGTCAGTTTGCAATGGAACAGTCTAGGCTTCTAATTTTAAAAAGAAAATCTACACAATTTACCTGTAAAACTGCCTATAACATTTTGTTCAAATATTGTTTCACAATTCCCATAAGTCTTATTTAGTCACGATAATTTGACCACTAGATGGCACTATTCAAATGGCATGTATTAAAACAAGACATATACAACTACAATTGCACAATAAGTGCAAATGTATTGACAAAATGTATCATGCACATATTAATAAAATAAACAATTTCTTAGTGCAACAACATCCCACACAAGGCTTTGGCAAATTATGGCCAACAAGCTGTTATACAACTACAAGGCTAAGCAAGTCTCCGGCATGCTGGTATTTACAACAGCAGCTGGAGTGCCACATGCTGCCCTGTTTTGTTACAAACTTTAATAATGGGGGAGAACAAAAAAACTCTTTACATGCAAAAATGTTCACCTATTTTTTGTGTAAGTTGTGTGTGCAAAGTTTTGGACTGGCTCTGCTATAAGATACATCTGTCAAATCAATGCAAACACATTCAACCACATTAGAACCTCTTTCCAAAACACATTGATACTTGACAACTGGCTACAAAACAGGACATTTGCACCACAAATAATCTGTACACTTCCAATATTATAATCAGCCATGTTCTTACCACTTACAGAGATAATAGCATTTGGCAAATTGCCAATAATCTAAAGGCACATTATAGCAAAACCAGCATTTAAAGAAACTGGACTATTTATATAACAGTTATTTACTTGAGACATGTAGGACAGTAGACTAACATACCAAGTAATATCAAGAATGAAAATGCAATTTGTGAAAGATAAATGTGATGACCATTTATTTCCCCATTTGTCATTCTGTCTATAAGTATCCAAGTGCACATAATTTACTGTACCATGTCAAGCCCTAGTCTACTTTAAACATCTATTTAACAAGAGGGCACAGCTAAGCAAGATTATATGTTCTAATCACAACACGATATTAGGCATTAAACACGTTTTACAGGAGAACATCGAAGGGTTATATACCAGTATAGAAACAGTAAATACTTATTAAAAAACAAAACATGGGATAAGAACAGCCCTGCACATCACATCATTATCTAATGCAACTAATACTAAACCTCAGTATCTTCCCAATTAAGTAATATCAACAACGATCTTCCCAATACAGAAACACCACCGGGGACCTAGACAAGTGTAAGCCGTGTACACTGCTGCAGAGCGGTGTATGTGTGACCGGCGGTACACACAGGGTACGGCAGGTGAGGGGGCAGGAGCTGGGGGCAGATGGGCAGGCAGGGGGCACATGGGCAGTACCCCCCCGGTGACAGACAGAGGATGCTCACCTCTCATGTAACCACACAGCGCCGGGCATCAGCACCGCTCTATCTCCCTCACCCATCCTCCCACCACACCGCCCGTGCTGCTCGGAGATAGCACTGCCCACTCCTCTCCCTGCGGTCACCCACCCCAGCCCCCTCCCCCTGGGTAACAATAACAGCGGCGACCCCGCTCCTGCACACACAGACCGCCCGGCTCCTCCGCGCCTCTACACCCGGCCTTTCCCAGCACACCGATCCATCTGCCCACCCCGACCGGTATCGAAGACTCCCCCGCACCGAAGGCAGGGCGGGATCCCGGTCCCGCAATTCCAGCTGCGCTTTACCTTCAGTTCCGCACTGTCCGCCATCTTGCCGCTCTGCGCGCAGGCGTAATGAACCCGCCGCGACGTGGCTCCGACACGTCTGTGATGTAAGCACGTCGTGTTTGAATAAAGGCGCCAATGTGAGGGCTGGTCACGTGGTGGAGGGGGAGGCGTGTGTTGGTCCCGGTAACAGGGGATCGCTGGTCGGTGTGGCGAACAGCTCGCCTGCTCCCCGTCCGCACCCTCTTCCCCTTCTGCTGTATTAGACTGTCATGTCGTGCATAGAAAGCGCCAGAATCATCCATTCCCTTGTTAGCTTGATCCAGGTCTGTGGTGTCACGTGACATTCTCCTACTAGGTGCCTGCACAGTACAGTTGTCTTCTAATCTCTTATATGTATTCATGTGCTTTATGTCTCCTTAGTATCCATGCCGTACGTGTAGGTCTGAGACGACGGCAGTGCTTCTACTCCAATGCGACCACTTCACTGAAGGTACGAAATGCTCTTTTCCCTGGAACTTTCCACTTCACAAACTATTGTAGTTACCTGGGCTGAAATCATTTTCTGCAAAGGCTGTTTCTATGTCTGTTAATTCAGTCCAAGTAAGTGCAATTGTAGCTGAATTGGGAAGTGGAGGTGCTGAGCATGCTGTACAGTGTGTAAGATGTCAGGTAGGATGCTGTGGCAGTGTGTTACACTTAGGCAGGGGTAGAAATAAAGTTTATAGTACTAGGTATGGGATAATTTGCTACATGCCCTAAGCCTCCCTCTGATATCTGGTGCTGTTGATTACTTTTATGTGTGTTTGGAAATCGTAATACATTGCTGAAATCTCTGGATGGTCTGTCCTTATGGTGACATGTCCCACTAGTCATAGGCTGCACTGTGAGGACTGCTTATGGGGACTTGCCTGTCAGTAAAAGCAGTATTGTGCTGTCTGGTTTATTCTTTTCATGCACATTATTAAATATTTTTGCTTATTTTGGCATTTTTGCATTAAAAAAAAGATCATTAAACAGTATGTTAAACTTTCAAGCATGGGCCTCATCCCTCTGTGTCAATTTATTAATACCCAGTCTTGTTTTATAAGTGAGTTTGTTTCCACTTGTAAAGTGCTGCAGAGTATCTTGGCCCAATATAAATGTTAATAAACAGGAATGTATGGCTCTGGCCCACTGGAATATGTGAAGATTATTCACATTCTAGGTTAGGTAGAAATTTGCATAAACTACAAAATGGCAGAAATTAACCTGCCAAGAAAGCTCTTAAAGGTAATCTAATAACTGGCAAGATTCAATTAGTTGCACGGTGCTGCGGCTGCGCACCTTATCAGATAGTACGGCACAGTAATCCCTACTCATTTTCCCTTGCATTACTATGGGACGTGGTGGAAAATATGTTGTGATTTGTCTCCGTGGACACATCGCGTTGCCTTGCACCAAATTGTATCTGCTCCTATGTATTGCATATTTGCCTTATCACCAGATGTTGTTCATTTTGACCTGCTGGGAGTAGATCTGTGTCCAATTGTTTTTATTAATAATATTCTTTTTTTTTATATTTACTGGTAGTTTCAAACAAAACACTGAATTGTTTACCAAAATAGAAGTAAGATTCACCTGGGGATATGGTGAGGGAATATTGGAAAGTCAAATGTACTTTTATATGACACACAACATATGTATCCAGCTTGTGTTTTTGGTGTGTGGTCGTTTTTTTTTTGTTGTTGTTGTTTATGTTGACTCAAGCCACATTGATAGGAGAGCTCTGCTCACATGTACTAGTTCAGACAATTACAATAAACAAGCACGTTTTGTTTTGTTTTTTTAGGTTTTTTTTAGCAAATGGATAGTCAGTTTTCTTAAGTCTATCAAGTTAGTGGTGGATAACATTGGTGGACAGCATATAATAAAATAACCAGTCTGCCCATATTCCAGATATTAGTGAACATATTGTAAAATAAAATTTTGTATCTGAATATGATCAGGGTCATAGAAGAATATTATGTATCTTAACAAAAAATAAAAGAAGAAAGATACTTAATCTTGACACCATTCTTTTACCGTCCGAGACAAGCTAGCTTTATTTGTACCAGAAGAAATCATTTGAAAATCAATATAATACCATCTATAAAAATGGCTAAACCTATAATGGGAAGTCAGTGAAAAACCTGTAATACATTTAGGGGTAACATCAACTGATAATGTCAAGTTTGTGTTGATTAACATGGACATGCAGCAGAGCACCCCCATGAGCACTTACCTACTGATTATTTCTTCTGGTCCACTCTCCTCTCTAGGTGGCGCCTCTATTCTTCTTGCCCTGCTGTCACTAGTGCGGGCACAAGTGTGCTACTGGGTGAGCAGCTCTCGTGAGACTGACATAGAGGTATCATAGTCTCATTGAGGAATTCTCATGAGAGTAAGTTGCGAACTGCGCCCGCACTATTGACAGCAGGGCAGCTAACAGCATCAGATTTGCTGATGGCTGCCTACCTAACAGAAGCGCTGCCTACCTAACAGAAGCCGCATACAGTGACAGTCGGGGGCCACCTCCAACCTGATGAAGAAGCTGGCATAATAAAAATAAAGGAAATCATAAAAATCCTCATTAGGGCCCCTCAGCTACCCAAGGCCCCTGGGCTGTAGCCCAGAAAGCCCCTTGGGCTAATCCGGCCCTGGTCTGGAGGAGCCTATCCGGTATAGAGCATAGCGCATAAAAAGCGTCATGGGAACCTACAAGGCGATACCCACATTTCATCAGTGTGGGAAGCACATAAGGTGGTGGTTAGAGGGAGGATACTCAACTCTCCATAACACAAAACGTGTTGACCTCGCAACTGAAGTACAATCTTTTGAGCAATCTCACAAACAAAACCCCTCAGCCTGAGGAGAACTTAATAATATACTATATAAAAATAGTGAAAAATCTATCCTCTGGAAATTAGTACTTTATATAAAAAAAAATTAAAGCACAAAGAAAGGCAACAAACAGACCTAAATCCCAAATAGCTTCCTATGCAATACAGTTAAAAGACACAAGCAGCAGTCCACAATATTCCCCAAGCAAAATAAATGAGATCTTTAAATGGTAATGTGAAACATAATATAACATACTGTACACATATGCTGCAAATGATAAATCCTCACATAAAATTCATGAGTATATTTCATCTAGTGAACTGACCAAAATCTCAGTAAGGACTTTAGTACAAAGTAGATAAGAGACAAAATCTAAAAAATCCAAAACTGTGGATAGACCATATCTTATTGTAAAACGTTTGCACCATGTTTTATACCTCATATGAAGAAGACATTCAGCAGTATCATGGAGGGTGAATACTTTTACCCTGACATAACTACAGTAAAAATATTCACAGTTATCCCGAAGCCAGGCAAAGACATCTCCGATTGTAGTAACTATTGCCCAGTTGCCTTATTAAATACTGATGTCCACATTTTCCTGACACATAGATTTAATCCGTTAGTACCCAGCTTGATACACCCTGACCAGGTGAGCTTTTTCCTGTCAAGCACTAGGTAATACAGAAAGACAGCAGATGTATTTCAATAAAAATAAAACCCCATTCCTGACACTTCGTCTGGCTAGGGTTGCCTGGCAATGTATGAACCAAGCCCTAACAAATGCTTTAAAGATTATTTTCTCCAGGCGATCAAAGATTTATCCCATAACTCCTTCACCACAGATCTCACAAATGGCATTACATCAGGATTATCTAAACTGGGTGAGATGCCCCTCTTAGCACCCCCATCCCTTATATTTGCCCTGGCCATCGAACCATCACCCTAAAGAATTCGGTCGATTGCAGAAATTTCTGACATAACGATGCATAAGGATCGGTAATGGCTCTTTTTGCAGATGATGTCCTGTTAAGCCTAACCAAGCCCTTCACCTCCTTGCCTGTGCTATTTAAATAATTCTCTGACTGGTCCCATTTCTGGATATAATTTGAGCAATCATAAATCGTAAGCCCTCCCCTTCTAGTCAAGATTATTAAATGCTGTGGCTAACTACTCTGCACCACTTGACAAAGTTGGTCAGAACTTTGAGCACTGTAAAAAAATGCATATTCTGGATAGGCAAAATTATTATACTAAAAGTTGACATCCTACCAAGAATCGTCTAGCTGTCCCAGTCAGGGTACCAAGTCTGATAAATTACACCCCTATAATGTCCTGTAATAAGTTCAAATGGAACAACTTACATATACTGCAGTCTTGTTTTTTGTCTACGTACGGCAAGTACTTGCTGTGTGGAGTGGAGCACATCCATTTCTACTCTACAAAGGGCTTCAATTTTGCAGCATGTTAGATCTGGGTGTAAATGTATTAAGGAGCGATTTTTGCAAATCACCAATATTTGGTGACTTAGCTAAATTTAAAACAGCAATGTGTTTAAAGGAAAGATTTGCCTTTATTAAACACAAAAATAATTAGTTGAGGCATCCTCTTTCATGAGTAATTTAAACCATAAATTTATATATTTTAAATACTGAAGTTTTATTTTTTGAAAGGGGAAGTCCTAAATTGGTAGGTGTTTGGACTTTGATGTGATGTTTTTTTACATTGTGCCTCTAGATGTGCCTTTGGTGGATCATCTAGCAACATCAAATAAAAGGTGGTTTGTGGTGTGCATTGGATGTGTGACCTCCAGTGTTTTCACATTCATGGGCAAAAGTTACAGAAAACAAGATAATTATTTAGTACCTATTTACTCTGCAGATAAAACCTGATGTTCAAAATGCACAATAGGTGGCATTTAGTTAATATGACCAAAAGGCTGCAAGCAGAATATACAATAATTTTAACACATAGCTAAATTAAACAATTTTTATTTATATGAATGTAAAATATTGCATTGCTTTCAAACATTACTTTCTTTTCTGTTACATAAAGAAGGCTACCGTATGCTTTAAATCACAAAGAATTTAAGGAACATGTATGAATAAAATAAACAGCAGAAATGTAATTAAGGGATAAAGGACAAAGGCTGCACCCTCTACGGGTTGTTTTAGGATTCTCTGGCAATCTTGAATAAAAACAGAAAAAGGGTTGGGCAGTGGCCCTTACCAAGAAAACCATATTTCAGGAGTAAGGTAAGTTGTGTATGGAGAGAAGCAGGACGCAGGACACAGATGAGCCAAGGTTGTCATAACTTTAAGAATTTTACATGTTTGTCATCCAAGGAGGGGTTCCTGGGACATAAATGGTTAAGAAGAATGAGACCCTGACAGAATATGAAGTGATTCTAGTTGTGAATTATTTTTTTTATACTTGTGGTTACACCTCTTAACTGATTCCTTGTAAGTGGAAGTCAGTGTGTGACTGATGAGTATATTTTCACAGTTTCAAGCTTTCTTTAATCTTGTGTGATTTATATTTTCTAACTCCACAATGCCATTATTTTCTGTCCAGTCATCATATATTAGACTCTATCTTTGTAACCAGACCTATATAAACAATATGATCTGAACAGTGTGATCAGAGAACATCCTGTAATGCTAAAGCTACTAGCACATACTTGCCAACATTTGCCACGCATTTCGTGTGAGTCTCCCGGACTCCTGGGAGAGTGTGGCAATCTCCCTGATCTGCCCACTTCAAGTGGGCAGAAATCTGTTCAAACGCAGCGATTCACCCGCTGTAAAATGCTGTGGTTTACGTCATTAGGTCACGGGGGCGGGGCCAAAATGACGCGATTTTTGGAGCCCAGTCCCCTGCACGCCCACCTCCCCACAGCAGCTCCCGGAAGCCAAATCGAAAATGTAGGCAAGTATGTACTAGCATACAATGTTTTATTTGCCCTTGTGATCACTTGACCTGCTAGAAAGAGTCTCCAGTCAGTGGCACTGAATATAGCCTCCTGTGGTCATGTCTATGACACTACAAAGGTTGCTTAGATGACAACTATGGACAATGTCCCATGCCTGGCATAGAGGAGCAAACCACATCTATTTTTAATTTATAAGGGTCTCTAGAACTTTGTTAGCCCTAGGGGTAAATGTATCAAGCTGAGAGTGTTCCAGCGGGTTTGAAATGTGGAGATGTTGCCTATAGCAACAAATCAGATTCTAGCTGTCATTTTGTAGAATGTACTAAATGATAATTAGAATCTGATTGGTTTTTCAAACCCGCCGGAAAACTCTTAGCTTGATACATTTACCCCCTAGTTGCAAGGACTTGAGACTCATGAAGCACACCTTTCTCTGGTTTTGGAGCTATAGAGATATATGCTAGCAAGGACTATACAAAATGTATTTATGAATGACTTAAGCATCTTCACCAAGTGTGGAGTAATGATGAACACATGTCCTCCTCAAAAGCGAAAGTTATGATGGCTATATTAGAAGACATCAGAGGGGAGTCCAGGTCCAATTTCCAAGGACAGCCCATCTTACTCAGATCAGGTGTTGAGGGTTCTTCAGTAACAACTGTTCACATGTGCAGGTACGATCAATGTGGCTAGCTGCAGTTATTACGATACGGTGTCTGGGACTTGGGTTGATGACCAAAGTGTAATAGGAAGCCAGTGCAGTGGTATTACATACCCAGTGACGAATAGGAAGAGGCGCACCAGCATAAAATGCTAATACATCACAACACCTGCAAGAGTCATAGCTGTTATACTTTTTTCTTTTCTGAACTATGACTTATATTGTAAGAGCATCAGGACAGGGTCCTCTTTGAATATGGTCATGATAGTTTGCTCCTAATTTCATATTTTACATACTCTTTCATTTTTGTACATATCTGTTGCATCAATTAAATTAAAACACATATAAATGAAGATTTTACTATCTTTCACATGTTTCAAACTGCTATTTGTATCTCCAGGAATATTTGTGCCATTGAGAGATTTGTGCAGAGCATAGATGTGACATGATTGAACTGTAACTAATAGTGGGCGGCTGCACAATTGTAAAATGTTACAACCATCCTAAAGAGTGATTCAGTGCACAATTGTCCTGCTTGCTCACTTGGGATCATTTATCCCTCCTTATGACATAAAGTGGTGAATAATAAGTGTAGGTGCAGCACAGTATAAATGGGAGGTTAGCAAAGTACAAGACATTCCATAGAAGAGGCGTGTGCTCCATAAGCCACCATTGTCATGGCTAAACATTTAAAGGATTATACTATTAAATTTGCAGGCAGAAGATTTCTTAGTAAATACAAGATACTACCTATCCTTTTCAATTTGTGAACTAAGGCTGCATCATTTGAATATTTTAAGTGCTTTTCAATATGGTCATTTAGTATATATAGCCCAGACAGTCTACCACTGGACATGTAGATGTAAAGGTATTTGCGGATAAAAGGTACTTATATTGTAAGCATATTAAAATATATATATAATGACCTCCAAAAATGTACTGTTGTATAGAGAGAAAGACTGGCCCACGCCGGGGTGTGCTATGTAGTAACAGATTCAGTGCATGCTATTTATTATCCAGTTCTCCCACCCTGTGTGCAGAACGCTACACATGACCCCGATGCTGGGTTGCTATGGTAACTGGTCTCTGTGCATTGCATCTGTCCATTACTGCCCACTCACAGCTGGGATTCTGTGACCTGGAGAGCCAGAGGGAATCTCTCCAGCAGCAGCTCAGTATTATTCCTTGTGCCACGGCACAATTAAATCTACAAATATAGTATTGACAATGTTAGCATGTGCACGGTTGTGATAGATCACATTTTTGTTAAAAAATAAAAAGCTAAAGGGATTGTCACCTTTTGAACAGCTCCTACTATTTAAGGATACCCTCAGACATTTACCCCTTTGTGATGTTCCTCACCTTCTGGAACTACCACTTTTTAGAAAATAACGCTCTTTGATTATTAACAATACAAACAATTCCTCACAATTCTTAACAGTCTGAAGGGGGCAGGTCTGCTGTGCTCTGCTACACAGGACGCAGCAGGATGCGTCCAATACCTATGTGAATTAGAAATTCGCAAAAGAACGCACAGGAAATGAAGAAAAATATTAAATTAATGTCACCTGTTGTAATATAAAGGCATTAATGATAAAAACAATTTTAAAAAAAAGTGTTTTTTTTTCCCATCATGAAATACATTTATTAGAATGTTGTTAATGTCTACTGAACATAAATTAAATTTTTACAGATGCTCGTGATTGCAAATACATGTTATAGCATGCATACGAGACTGTCCTCACTACTGATCAGGACTTAGACTAGCGCCTTAGCTGGAGCAAGAGATACTGCAGAAAAACAAGTAACTCTGAGACGCTCAAAGCTGGATTTGGACGTGGGTACAAGCACTTAAGTTTGGAACGCTCCTACTGTACATTGACTATGGCAAAACACCCCATTCCTGTCCCATTCACTCCCAGAAATCATAGGCTGTAGTAAGTGTCCTTTGCGTATGAACACGTAGCAGACAGGGCTGCGTTCACAGGCGTATCGTCAGGTTCTGGGCATACACAGAGTGGTTTTGTGGATGATGCGTTCAAAATCGACAGATGCATGCCTTGATGAATGAGGCCCGTTATGTTCAAACATTATCTTTGAACATAATGATGTGAGTGTGTTCTCTGTACAGTGCTGCAGAATTAGTGGTGCTATATGAATTTATCCAATGGCCTTAGACCTTCAATAAACTTGAGGCGATTCCTACCAGCGTATATTATTTTATAGAAGAGGATAACAAACTTCAAATTATTATTATTATCTTTTTTTTATAAGGCACCACAAAGGGTCCGCAGTGCTGTGCAAGACACATACAGAAATCAGGAATCCATAACATGATTCATGAAGAACAAAATACAAAGACCAGGCATACTGAATGAATAACAATACAGGTAACATGGTAATGTAGATCAAATTATTTGTGGGACAATGAGTCAGAGTAATGGTAGTAACCAGTGAGAAGTAGGCCTAAGCTCTAGAAAACAGGGCTAGGGAAACAGGCCAAGAGGTACACAAGGGTGATGGAATATTAGAAGGAGAACACAAGGAAAGAGGGCCCTGCACGTGAAACCATGGGGAGCCAATGTAGGGGCTGATGGAAGGGGACAGCAGAGATAGAGCGCGGGAGAGAAAAATGAGGCAGGCAGCAGCATTGATGATAGACTTAAGAGGGGCCAGAAGAAAGGAGCTTACATTAGTCAAGGTGAGAGATTAAATAAGAGTTTTGGTGGCTTTCGTGGTGAGAAAGGACCATATCTTGGATATATTCTGGGGTTGGAAGTAGCAGAATTTTGAAGGGTACAGAATGTGAGGTGTGGAGGATGACCCCAAGGCAACAGACTTGAGGGACAGAAAGGAGGGGAGGGTAGTGTTATTAACAGAAATAGGGAGGTGGGAGAGCCCTGAAAGGGAAGAACATGATTAGTTCAGTCTTGGAAATATTAAATTTAAGAAAGTGCTGGGACATTCAAGATGAAATGACTGAGAGACAGCAGGAGACGAGACATAAGGGGAGGGGATGAATGATAGATTTGGATATCATCATTATAGAGGTGGTACTGGAAGCCAAAGGAGCGGATGAGGACACCAAGGGAGGAGGTATAGAGGGAGAAGAGCAGGGGGCCAACAATCGGAATCTTGGGGAACTCCAACAGATAAGGGAAGAGGGGGGATGCGGAGTCACGTGTAGACACTGAAAAGGAGCTGTTGATGAGGTAAAAAGAAAACCAGGAGAGGACAGTGTCACAGAGGCCTATAGAATTGAGAGTTTGCAAAAGGATTGTCAACAGTATTGAAGGCAGCAGTGAGGTCAAGAAGGGAGAAGTGTCCTTTGGATTTAGTGAAGAGAAGGTCATTAGTGACCTTAGTGAGGGCAGTTTTGGTGGAGTAGAGGAGGCGAAAACCGGATTGGAATAGTTTAAGAAGTGAGAAAGGAGGTGAGACGGTAAACAATCAATAGAATCGTCTTTCCAAGCAGTAAAAATCCTTCCCTCAGATCTTTTGTGGCTCTGTGGGACCTCAATGAAGTCATCAATCCACTGATGAATGACACTTTTGAATCGCTGCAAGAAGTGTCGGTGAATTGGATGCCTTTAGAAGTTGTATTACTAGTGTCAGTCACTTTCAGCCAGGAGAGTTGGGGAATTGCACGTACACTTGGAATTCTAAAAAGGAACTTTGTTGAATATTTATTCAGAGAGTGGTGTTGAGAACCAATCCTGCTTTTCTGCTAAAAGTAGTATCTACATTCCACATCAATGAAGAAGTAGTGCTTCCAGCTTTCTTCCCAGAACCTAAAGAGAGAGAAGATAGTCTGGTCAGAGCCATTTCTATACTGTTGTCTAGGATACAAGGGTTCAGAAAAACAGAACAACTGTTTGATACCTCCAGGCCATATGGTCCCTCTAAACAAGTTATGTTTAAATAGATCAGAGAAGAGATCGTACAGGCCAGAGGAGTGGGCAGAAGTTCCTAAAGCCCATTCAACGCGAGTGGTATCTACATCTTGGGCAAAGAAGACTAAGGCCTCTGTGATAGAGTAGTGCAAAGCAGTAGGGTGGACATCCTTCCATACCTTCTGTAGTCATTATCACTTGGATTATTCTATCATTGGCTAATTCTCAATTTGGCAGACATGTTCTTCAGTCAGCCAGTAAATTCATCTTTATGTAACATATCTGGATATTTGGTTCTTTTAAATGTTGCCCTTGTGTATTGCTTTGGTCATCCTGCTGTAAAGGCTGGCATGGAGGAGTGAAGAGGGGAAAAATGTGAATTATCTTGCAGTTTACACCTGTTCCTCAAAGCACTACCTGGCAACTCAATATTCCCATCCAGGTTGTTTTATATGTTTTTATATGCTTGTGAATTACTCAAAGACATGGAGGAAGGGAAGGACCCGGATTATATACTCTCCGAGAGGACGTCTTTGTTTCTCTGTCTCTAGTTAAATACAACTGAAATACACCCATTTTAAAGGAAACAAGGGTAAGATAATTCACATTTTTCACATAGTGTCGGCCAGAAGAGATATGCAAAATCTGGGTGCAGGTGATCTGTCCACTTCTTGATAATGTCACGTGGGAGAAGCTAAACTCATAGGGTCTTACAGGAGGCCACCCTTGGCACTTTGTATACACCAAAATTGTAGCTAAATAGTAAACAAAGAAGATTGTGAGGGTCAATACATCACATTCAGTAGGCAGGGGTAAGCTAACTACGCCTTCTGTCCATAGGAAATGTAGTATTGTTTTATTTAAGCATTTATGCTGTGAGGTGACTGCTAGAATACACTATTAAATTTACACAGAATTTTCATTTTTAGGGGTTTTACATGTTCCCTTTGTAGTTAGCAGAAGTGAACACCATATTGCACAGGAGTTGCTGTAGATTTTTGTGAACCATCATTCCCAAGTAGCAAAACACTTCCACCCACACTGAAATTTGGTCAAGCCTCTAGAATTTGCATCCTAGGGGTTTAAGGATAGATTTGTCCTAGTTTATGTGGAGGCATTTAAATTGGCTAAATTTTTTGATTAATTCCAAAATGGGATGGGTCTGCATTATCTAAATAGAGTAGCATATCATGAGCTTGAAGTGGTGCCCTCTCTTCCAGTCTTGACGCAGACACTAAGGGGGGTATTCAATTGAGGGCAGGATCGCCGAAAATACCGCACTCGAAAAATATTACCATTAATACGGTAATCCTGCGCGTAAATACCGTTAATACGGTAATTTACTCGCTGGATTTCAGTTCGCAGCTCAGCGAGCCGCGAGCTGAAATCCAGGGAGATATTACCGTATTAACGGTAATATCTTTCGAGCGCGGGATTTTCGGCGAATCCGCCGTCAATTGAATATGCCCCTAAGAATTCTAAGGAACATATGATAAGCACCAAGGGCTGTAGCATGGGGGTAAACAGCACTGAAAACAGAGGATACCCCTCTTGTGTGCTCCTCTGAAGGTAAAAGCAAAGTGACATGTTACTGACAGTAGAAATGTAAGCAGTGAAAAAAAGCTATACACATGCTTTGCAAGAGCTGCCTATTCTGCATCAATATTTACTTGTTCTTCAGCACTGACAGTGAAGAGAAATGGCACAGCTGGAACTGAATACTGATTGTGACATTCGATCTTCCATTCATGATTTTTATAATATATGTGGCTTTTCACTGGAAAAAAAGCTGTCTGGATTGTTATCTATCCTGTATCAATGTCGATGGTGCAGAGCAGCTATTTAGAACTGTGTAATGCTAAGGGTATTGCAAACTCCCACCAAAAAGATGCATTTGGTGGGGGGTTCTGCATAATTCATTAATTGTCAAAATGTGGACAACCCCTTTTTAATAACGAAATTACTCTCAATATCCACCTGAATTGAATAAGTCTGCTTATACAGATTTTATGTAAATTACCAGTATCACTGACATCTGAATGATTTTGTGGATAAAAAACACGGTCTGCCTAAATCATCATCATTACTACTCATCCTCACATTTTCAAATGGTTAAGACATTTTAGAAAGAGACTGCTCTATACTAGAGATGTGTACTGACCCCTGTGTTTTGGTTTTGGATCTGGATTAAGTTTGTGTTTTAGTTTTGGAAAACCGCCCTCGCGGGTTTTGGTTTTGGATCTGTATTTTTTAGAACAATTGCTAAAATATACTAAAATCACATCATTTTTTCTTTATTCATTCCTACATTATTATCAACCTCAATGACACTAATTTCCAGTCAGTTTTGACCAC
The DNA here is from genome assembly GCF_038048845.1 of Mixophyes fleayi. Lineage (NCBI taxonomy): Eukaryota > Metazoa > Chordata > Amphibia > Anura > Limnodynastidae > Mixophyes > Mixophyes fleayi. The sequence continues at coordinate 79,865,024 of NC_134405.1, forward strand.
TTCACAGGTCTCAATATTATTTTCATACACTTTCGGACAAAGACTGCAGCGGGCTGGCTGGGTGCTAAGCGATAGAGCAACGCCACAAACACACGGCAGTTCATAGCACATCTAGCAAACATTTCCACACAGCAGTGGCAGAAAAGAAAAGTTGTACAAGATGGAATTGTCCTTAAGCCCTCCCACCCACTTTTATGTAAGATATTGAAAAGGACATGTACAGTTTAATAAACCAAGCACTCCAGCAACAAGGAGTGCCATTTTTGTGGCTGAAGTGGTTGGTTTGTTTGGGCCCCCACAAAATAAGCTACCAATAGCTTAGCTGCCTTCAGCTCAACAGTGCTGTCAATGAACTCTATATTATTAAACCATGTCTGCTCGTGCTGCATTTTTAATCTCCACTGTGGATACCTCCCTCTCATCGCTGAAGATCTACCAAACTTATGTAGACACAGGAATGGATATTACAACTGGAGTGGCATTAGATCTGCTTCAGACAGACTGTGACACGGAACATGTGGGCAGCATGGAATCTGTCATGTTGGAATACGCTGCATTAAACAGATTTAAATAGATATATAGATGCAGTTGAGGAGACCGTACTTAAGCTAAAACGTTACCCACCGGTTGAAATCCCGGATTTAGGAGAGCTAGTACATGAGAGATACACTACGCTTCAGAAGAATAATACAGAGGAGGCCCTGAGGCAGGATGATAAATATGTCCAGTTTAAAGAACAGCTAAGAGACCTGAGAAAACAAATGGGTGTGTCATCGGCCCCTGCAGATGAAGCTTTGGAAGATTAAGACGATGAGATTGCCATCACCCAGAGCACTCCTGTAACACAGATAGAGATGGTGAACCCAGTGAAAAACAAAGTATGTGGTCACACGTACAAGAGAGAGGCAATTGAAAGGATGATTGAAAACAAACTTTAGAAGGGTAAATCTGTTAGGTGTCCAAAAATTGGCTGTGATTACTCTGACATGAGTATATCAGATCATGTTCCAGATAATGCACTCAAAAAAGCCATTGACATTCACAGCAAAAAGCAAGGTCATCGAATCGGCCCCAATCCCCCAAAAAATAAAATATAGCTAGGTACCTTTGACGTAAAGTGCAGATTACACTTTGTGCAATACTGATGAAACAGCAGCAAAGTGGAAGGTGTGAGTAATAGATATACACGTCTATTTAGATATCCATGCTTACATTACTTCTGCAAGCAATGTTGTTCTTTGTTAATAGAACTGTTGTCTTTATACCGTTAAAAAAAAAAGGAAATAATAATTCTCCACCATTCTTTGGATGTTGATAGTAGGATCAGGTGGAGTTACGGCAGAGGTAAATCTTTTTACAGTAGACCAGACCAGATGTCAAAATGTTGTCCTGAGTCATCTGCATCATCAATGGGTGTCTTGGCGAAAGCTAAGTTTTGCAAAGCACACAGCAGTATATAGCACATGTAGGTAACATTGGCATACAGTGGTAGCTGAAAGAATAAGTAGTGCAAGATGAAATTGTCCTTGGGTCCTCCCACCCACCCTTATGTTGGAACTTAAAAAGGACACCTGCAGACTTTAACAAGCCAAGCACTTCAGCGACAAGGAGTGCCACTTTTGTGGCTGAAGTGCTTTGTTAGTTTGGGCCGCCACAAAGCAAGCTAACAATGGGCTTAAGGCACCTAAGCTAACAGTGCTGTTAATGAACTCTACTGTGGCAAGATATTGTTGTCATCAGCATCACCCTCATCAGTGTGTACATCATCCTCACACATCGATTCATCACTGCTGGAATCCACCATTACAGAAGTCTCTGTACTTTGATGTAATTGGCGGTAAAAGGCTAACTCTTGGAAATTGTAGTTCATTTTGATAAACATCATCTTTTCGATATTTTGAGTTGGTACATGGGTCTCCAAAATGCCTTTTTTTTCCTCCCAGTATGTAAAGGGACTGTCTGACGTCTATTTCTAAGCTGCCATTATAATAATCCTCCACCATCATTTGAGAGTTGATAGCAGGATCAGGTGCACTTACGGCAGAGGTTTCAGGGTCTTTTAGACCAGACTAGATGTCAAAATGTTGTGCTGAGTCATCTGCATCATCCCTGGGTCTCTTGGGAAAGCTAAGTTTTTTCCTAGCAGCAGTTGACTGAGAAACTGAAGGAGGAGACACCGTCCTGTCCAGTAACACTTGAGCTGTCATCTTGCTCACCAGGAGCTCCTTGCATCTCTTGAATCCTGGTGAAGCGAATAAAGTACTTGATCTACAAGTCCGATATACTTAGCGTAATTGCTTTGTTTCATCTCCTCCTTCAGTTTTTCCAGCTGCTTTTCCAAAAGTCTGCTTAAGGGAATCACTTGGCTCAAGCTAGCAGTGTCTGAACTCACTTCACAGGTGACTACTTCGAATGGTTTCAGCTTCTTGCACAACACGGAAAGTATTCTCCACTGCACTTGAGTAAAATACATTCCCCCTCCTTTCCTAATGTCATGGCTTGTGGAGTAAGCGTAGATGGCTTTTTGCTGTTCCTCCATCCTCAGAAGCATATACAGGGTGGGTGGAATTCCACCTTGTTTCCACCTCTTGCTTCAGTTGGTGGCAGGGCAAATTACATTTTTCTTGTAGCTGCTGCAATCTCATACATGCTGTTGCAGAATGCTGGAAATGTCCAGATATTTTACGGGCCACATCTCCTGCATGTCCCTGTCATTTTTTAAAAAGCTCTGCACCACTGAGTTTAGTGATGGAATTCACCCAGCTGTAATGCTCTCACAATATTGGTGGCGCTATCAGAAAGGACATATCCTGAGTCCAAATGGAATAAGCCATGTTGCAATGACATCCCTTAGTTTTTGTAGATTGTCAGCTGTATGTCTCTTAGTGAAGCCGGTGATACACAGAATAGCCTGAAAAATGTTTCGTACTTGGGTACATGATGCTGCTGCTCTTGCAGGCGAATCACCAACCCAATGGGCTGTCACAGTCATAAAATCTTTAGTTTCCCCAATTCCGCTTGTCCACATATCTGTGGTTAAGTGTACAGTGGGTAGAATGGCATTTTGTAGCCCAATAATTACATTTTTACGAACCTTCTTGTACAGGTGAGGAATAGCTTTTATAGTAAAATGGTGTTGTGATGGAATTTGATAACAGGTGCACAAGACCTTAATTAACTGTCTAAAACCAGCTGCATTAATAGTGGATATTGGACGTAGATCTAATACTAGCATAGTCGCCATGGTGTCTGTGATCCGCTTTGCGACTGGATGACCGCTTTCATACTTGCTTCCTTTTGCAAAGGATTGTTTAACAGTCAATTGTTGTAAACTACTAGTAGTCTTCTTCTTGGTCTGCCTCTGGGATGAAGATCCACCCCCAGCAGCAGCAGCAGTGGGCCTAACGCTCAAGAATTCTTGTGAGGAATCCTGGATAGTGGAGGAGTCATCTAGCCTTAGCGACATGGATGCAGGACTATCTCCAACTGCTACTGAGGACATTAATGAGGAAGGTGTTGTGGGTGTAGAGTGCAGGCGCCGGGATCTAAGTGAGATAAGGGACCTAGCTGATGCTGAACTGCATGTTGTTATATTTTTAGCATCATTTTAAGATTTTCTCAACAGCTTGCCATGAACTCGCTTCAAATGGCATAACATGGATGAGGTTCCTAGATGGTTAAGGTCCCTACCTCTACTGACTGTGGCTTTACAAATGCTACAAATGGCTAGACAACTGTTGTCAGGATTTGGGTAAAAATGATTCCACACATAAGAGGTGGATTTTTTGATCTTATGTCCAGGCATGACAATGGCCTTCTTCTTATCACATGCGAGAACTGCTTCCACTGGTGCAGGACTTACACAAACAGCATCATCGTCATCAACATGCTTATTAGCGCCCTCGTCAGCTACACAAATATTCTGTTGCAATACCAAAGTGGCATCCTCAATTTGTGTATCACTACACATGGGCTGCTCTTGCACACATCTGCAGAAATGTTGAAACAAGGCCTCTTTATGATTACAGTATCAGAAAAGTCAGGTTTGCACATAGCACTTGTGGATAGACTCTTCTCAGGAATTTTTGTCATTTCTGAATCTGAACATACAGCTTCTTCTAATGCCTTACTGTTTTCTTACAGCTCGGCCTTTACGCGTAAAAGTATTTGGGCACCACTTTTTGAGTCAGAATGACAAGGTCTTGCATCGTCACGACTGACCTTACAAGAAGATGCCTCACTGACAGTTGCAGAAATAGCACTCATAGAGAAAGGCGAAGGCCTGATTCTTTCCTTGCCACTGCATGTGTAGAATGGCACGTTGGCAATTTTATTTATTTATGCAGTTAACTTTTCCTTGATTACAGGTGGTTTTTTTTCTTTACCAAGGTAAAAGGTGTTTTTTTACATCTTTGTTTCCCTGACTTAAAAACACTATGCACTTCAACATAGGCTTTAACAGATGATTACTATCATCATGACTGGTGCTAGCAGCTGCTTGGTGCTCCTGGTCTTCTGTGTACTGCTGTGAATCCATTTTGATGACACAGTACAATGTGACTGTAGATTTTTAAGAACACTGCCAGCCCTCTTTTTTTCTGTTTCAGCACTGACAATGAGCAATGGCACGATGAATGTAGACTGGCAAGAACACTGGCACCTCCCCTGTTTCTGTGAGCTATAATACCACAGTACAATGTGAGTGGAGATTTTTTAGAACACTGCCAGCTCTATTATTTCTCTTTCAGCACTGATAATGAGCAATGGCACGTAGACTGTAGACTGGCAAGAACACTGGCACCTCTACTGTTTCTGCGCTAGCTATGGCACTGCCAGACCTATTATTTATCTTTCAGCACTGAACACTATCTATCTCTCCTGTTTCTGGGCGAGTTATAGCACAGTAAAATGTGACTGGAGACTTTTAAGAACACTGCCAGCCCTATTATTTCTGTTTCAGAACTGATAACTGCCACCTCTCCTGTTTCTGTGTGAGCTATAACTCTGTAGAATGTCACTGGAGGCTTTAAAGAACACTGCCAACCCTTCTCTTTAACTTTCATTAATGACGCTGCCCAAGAGCACTGGAGACTTCCAAGAACCCTGCTACCCCTTCTGTGTCTCTCTGTGGAATGTCGCCGGATCTCCGTGGAGGGTGGTACTTATAGATTCCAAAACTCACGAGATCTGACCTCGCAGGAATGATGTTTTGCCTCGTTTTCAGTTCCGAGAGCGCGCGAAAGTGCCGAGCCGTGCCGGCTCTATACTCGAATCTCCGATGTTCGGGTGGGCTCAGTTTTCGGGAAACTGAGTCCGAGCATCTCTAATAATTACAGTGTCGGAATCTGAAATGTCAGTTGTCATGCTCTGATTTTGCTGGGGTTTTTTTGAGATGACAGATCTACACTTAGAGCGAGAAGGTGGTGCATAGGAAGTTACATGACTGTGTTCAGCACTTGCTTACAATGGGCAATCTAGTATGTGTAAGAGCAGCAGGAGGACCACTACTTAAAAAAAGCGGCCATGGTCTGAGTTATTTCTTGCCACTGAGGGTGGTGCATGGAATGTTAGGTGTTTTTGTTTTTTTTAAGACAAATCATCAGTTCATCAGTAACTTCACCCATGGCATACCAACAACTGCAGCAAAAGGTAGTAACCAGGGGGAATTCCACACTTCATTTGCTCAAAAAACAACTTTACTGTACATTGCCTAGGTTTAAAAAAACCCGTACTTCCCTGTTATGCCTCCTCAAGCATAAGGAGTTGTAAGTGCTAAAATGTCTCAGGTCTGAGTAGCCGCAGCTGCATACTTTCACTTTCTGAGCATGCACTATTAAGAACGTTCCCTTCCCCCGCTATGGTTAGGTCATCGCCTATGGTTTCTATTGAGGCAATGGTCACCTAAAGTAGAGCTCTCTTTTATCTTGCATCTCTTCTATCTTCTCTTCTTGCTACACGCCTCTTATTTTGTCTCTTCCAGGCTTAGTTGCAGGTTGTTATGAGGTTTACCTACGAGAAGATCTATAAAAATGTATCTAACTTGTTAAGACATGTCACTTAAATTAATATTTGTCAGTACTAAGGGGACTTAACAGATTAAAAGATCTATGGCCCTTCAGTAATATTATAATCTGAACATAAGTATAGTAACAGTACAAGAGATACAATTTCTCTGCACCTAACCACCCCCTCCCCCCCCCCATAAATGCAAAAAAATATCCACTAATGTATATAGCTTATGGCTATTGAATATGTGCAACCCAAGTGAAAAGATCACATACTGATACTGTACTGTTCAAGAATTTGCCTACACATTGGTTAACATTTACTTACCAAATATACGCCATGTTTTTTTTCCTCTGCAGGTCATTAAGTTTACTCTAGAATATATGCATCTCATGAACAAATTATTCCTACAAACAGGTACATTACATTGATATTTCATGGTCAGACTTGGATCTCCTGGTCTTCCCATGTAGCCAAAGCTCCAGTTCTGTGGAGACTACAAGAATATATATTGAACTTCCCTACCCTGAAACTACAAATAGAAGTGATACAAGAATACTTCTTAATGAACATATCTGAGGATATTAGTTCTGGTTACTATGGTATGGGTATAAAGCTGCCCTTTGTGATTCAGGTTAAAAAGCAAAGACTCCCAATACATTACGCACCAGAGGGGTCAAATACATGAGTTGGCAGCATTTAATATAATTAAAATTAAAAAAGCTTATACTAAGTGACATGAGACTCTAAGGCAGGAACTATTTAACTACATTGTACAATCTACCCCAGACCCCATTAATCTTAAGATGCTTTCAGAATCAGATGGAGAAGCCCTGAATTTCCCATAGGGCCATTTGAAGACTTAAACTTAAAAAATCACAAGAACCCATTGAAAAAGGATGTAAGCTAGCTAAAGAAAAATTATCTTATACTAACCGTAGGCCATAATTATAATGATCTAAAACTATACTCCCATATGATAATTTCCAACCTCTGTATACTACCTACTCTAATATCACCAGACCAAACTGGTTTTATACCTGGCCACCAAGCATCCGATAAAACCAAGAGAGCATTGATTTTAACTTCACAAGTCAACACTACAGGTTATCCTACCATTATACTATCATTAGATGCTTAAACGGTATTTGATAGAATTCACTGGAAATATATGAAGATGGACCTCTATAGAGTTGACTTTTGTGGTTTCTTCTTTAGTTCTACATTATTGCTGTACCTTACCCATATGCTACTATAGCAAAATCTGGTTTTGTCTTAAAGCCCTCTCATATCATGAATGCAGCCTGACAGGAGTATCTGCTATCCCCACTTATCTTTGCACTAGTTATAGAACCCCTAGCTGACACAGTCAGGACCCAATAAGACACAGATGGAATTAAGTTTGCCAGCTCTATTCTAAACTGTATACCAGGCCATTTTTAATTATTCCAACATAGCATACTATATATGGCAGACAAAGGGTAATGAGGGCATTGCTTATAAGAGCTTACAGGGAGAAGCTGAGACAATAGGAGCTAGTGGGACTCAGAGTAGTCATGGGACGGTAGCTGGTAGAACATGCAGATGGTGTAGTATCTGGTGGGGGGGTAGGATAGGCTATAGTGAAAGGAGGGTTTTGAGAGTGCTTGAAAGATTGAAGGTTGGGGGAGAGTCTGGTCAGGCGGGGTAAGGAGTTCCATAAGTGAGGAGCAGCACAGGAGAAGTCTTGGAGGCATAGAAAAGGAAAGACATAGGTCAGAGGCAGATCGAAGAGGTTGTGTGTAGCGTCATGTGGTCAGAGAAATGTTCACCACTTTTAAAAACCAAACCCACTCCTCTACACACCTGCCCTCCATTTTAAGGCCCAAACCATTTAAAAAGTGGTGAACGTTTCCAGGACACTGCTGCTGTTAAAAGGACAACTTATTTAATCTTAAAGACTGAACCATCCGTGAATCTGAAGAACAGCTCTGGACTTCTATCTTGTACTAACACTGAAAAACCCTGCAGATAGTGTGCATGTAATTGGCTTTTTTTTAACCATACAACAATGTTAATTTTACACTATTTTACGTGTTTTATTTTGTACAAATAAATCTTTTGAAATATAAGACTGGTGACATTTTAATTTCTTATATTCAGAAAGGTGTTGTACTGAGCCACAACATTAAAACCACCTGCTTAGTATTGCGTAGCTCCGCCTCATGCCACCGCAACAGCTCTGACCCGTCGAGGCTTGGACTCCACAAGACCTCTGAAGGTGTCCTGTGGTATCTGGTACACTCTTCACTACCTTCTCATTCCCTGGAGCAGAGGTCCTGAAAACATGAACTGTTGGTAGCTTGGGCACTTCTGCCCTAAAGGTTGAAAACTTACTGTGAGACTCTATGGGTTATAGTACCTTAGTGGTATGGTGCTGGTCATTCACATTTCTTTTCAGACGGGTAGAAAGAGACCTCGCACTGATCCTGACCCTACAGTGTCAGGCTGTCATGACAGCACCCAATCCCGCCCAATCTACATTTCCTGTAATCACCACTCCAGAAGCTTTCTAGTAGCAGACATGATTCTGGCTATGGCATTGGTGCATTTCTACCCCAAGTGAATGTCAATGAGGAGCATCTTATCATGTGTCTCATCAGGAAGCTTTTACCATGAGAGGTGACCTACCATTGGTGTCTCGCCAACACTGTGTTGACTGAAAACAACGCTCTTGGGTTGATGAAGCTATTATGTTGGATGATAACATTCTAATAGTATAATCTTACAAAGAGCAGAGAAATGCCAACTCACCTGGCAAGCTGATTCATAGTAAAACTTTTATGTGAGGCTGATATATGATTCCTCATTAGTGGATTTATTTTGGCACTCGAATAGAGGGAAAGGTGTGTAGAGGAGTGGGCTTGGTCTGGCTGCTGTTTCCCCGTCCGTGGTGTCCGGACTCCAGTCTGAAAACTGATAGAATTGAGAGCCGGGGTTTGAACAGTGTACTGCTGATGTTGCAGCGTGTGGGCAGTTTTACCCAAGTAATATGTATTGTACACAGTGTGCAATTCATTACAAAGACCAAAACCTCTAAGAAAATGTTGGTTTTCGTAGCCAGTATATACATTTTTTTCCTGCTACCCTCGAAGTATGCAAATTGTATATTGGAACCCAGAGTAGAGTCCCACGATCTATTTTGTGGTCCTCTGATAGTTAGAATCTATTGGGAATCACTTCTTTTTTTGGTTCAAGAAGAAAGACACACTGGCACTAGGGACCCTAGCTCAATGAGTGATATATGGATGTGTAGATGGTTATGTCAGAAGTTGCTTCTCATTTCCTGTTTTATTTTTCTGTCTCTTGCTGTGTAATGATTTTTCTAAATTATGTTATACGAGTGGGTGGCAGAAGGCTAAATAATTATATTATATAACATATTATTTAATAACTGCTGTAATCTTACATTATCCCTATTAGGCAGCACAGTGGCCTAGTGGTTAGCACTTCTGACTCACAGCACTGAGTTCTATTCCCGACCATGGCCTTATCTGTTTGGAGTTTGTATGTTCTCCCTGTGTTTGCGTGGGTTTCCTCCGGGTGCTCCGGTTTCCTCCCACACTCCAAAAACATACTAGTAGGTTAATTGGCTGCTATCAAAATTGACCCTAGTCCCTCCCTGTCTGTCTCCCTTTCCGTCTGTCTGTGTGTGTGTGTGTGTGTGTGTGTGTGTGTGTGTGTGTGTCTATATTAGGGAATTTAGACTGTAAGCTCCAATGGGGCAGGGACTGATGTGTATGAGTTCTCTGTACAGCGCTGCGGAATTAGTGGCGCTATATAAATAAATGATGATGATGGTGATTTTTGTTCATGGAGAGGTTTTATTAGGAACTAAAAGCAACTATAATATAGTATCTAGCGTGAGGCATGTGCTAACTTTTCTTTGGCTACAGAATGAAACTCCAATACTGCATTCTATGTGACTAATGCTGTGCAGTTTGAGATTTCTTCTAGGAACTTCCTTCATTAAAGACACAACCGCTGTTAGCAGTATTTTATACTAACCAAATGCATGAAGGATTGGTCTGTCAATTTAGTAATTTATGACCATTGTCTAATATGTGTCACTGTCCTAAACAATGAAATCTCAGTCTACCCTGCTTAGAGATGTCAGGGTGAAGAAGCTGAATGCCTGGATCCACATGTTTGGCAAAAACTGCTCACAGATTTGGTCGGGCCATATTGTAACTTGTGTGTCCTGAATTAGCCAACTCTCTGCAACTGCACTGGTTTCCTATGGCCATACTGCCACATCACAGCAGCCAAATTCATCATATTCAGGTCTCGCTGTAATACCATGTTATAATAATACCAGGACTGTTACTTACTTTTTCTGCTCACAAACTCTTCATACCATTGTTTTTCAATGATTTTAATTTTGGTTGCACACATAGGGCCTGGTTCATTAAGGCACGCAAAATTAATATATTGTGCATTTTTTTTTTAAAAACGAACATAAATCGGGCATAGGCACGTGTGTATTTAACAAGGGGCGGATGTAAGGATACATCTGTTGATGAATACAGATCTAGGTCCACTCGGCAGACAATACACTGCAGAATACGTCCAATACATATGTGGAATATAAAGTCACAAAATAATGCACAGCTTTAAAGAAATATTTAATATCGCCTCCTTGTGGGATCATCATTTGACCTGAAGGTATAGGAGGCAATAAACAGCAGTTTGGTTCTTCAGTCTGACTCCTTAACTGGACCAGTGGTTCTACTAATTGGGGGGGGGGGGGCATGGCAATGTATGTGGACACCCTAAGGGTTACTTACCATTTTTTTATTTCTCTGATTTTTGTGTTTGTAATATTTTAGTTTATATTTAAAACAAGAAATGTTGGCAGTTTCCCTTTAAATACAAATGTATTATCTCCATTTCCTTTTCCAATATTAAGACCATTCTGGGCAAACCTTTGCTGGTTGATGCAAAACATATTTGTCTAAGTTATGCCTTATTCTAGGAAACACTGCCCTCTAGTGGACAGCAAGAATAGATCAATAATTGAGTACGTTTTACAGTGAATTGTACAGCTTAGTTTAGTTTATTCTTTTTCAATAAAACAAAAGTATTTTTTCTTGATATTTCAAGCACATATTGTACAGGTTTTCATGATCATTTTCCCACTGAGGCACTTTTCTGCTGTGATCTGTGAGAGATGCTGCATACATCTAAAAACATTGCCAGAATATGTACTTATCTCACACAAGACAGCGCAAAAACTTTAATTCATGCACTTATCATCTCCCGCATCGACTATTGCAATTCCCTTCTTACTGGTCTTCCCAAAATCAGACTCGAGCCCCTCCAATCTATTTTGCACGCAGCTGTTAGATTGATTTTCCTTGCAAATCGTTGCTGAGTCACTCTGTTAGTCTCTACATTGGTTGCCTGTTTTCCAACGAATCCAAATATAAAATTCTTCTACTAACATACAAGGCCATCAGCAAAATTGCACCAACATACATCTCCTCACTTGTCTCTAAATATCTCCCAACTCGACACCGCTGTTCTGCACAAGATCTACGTCTCTCCTCCACTCTCATCACATCCTCCCATTCTCGGTTACAGGAGTTTTTCTGGGCTGCACCCACTTTATGGAATTCACCCCCTGACACCACAAGACTTTTCTCTAGTCTTCAAACCGTCAAGCGTTCACTGAAAACCCACCTCTTCAGACAAGCTTATAATATTCCTCTACCACCCTCTTAGTCTCCCTAGGTTACCCTATTACCACCCTCTACACAGCTAACACAAGACAACAACACTCTGGTCAATATAGTTGTGTGACTGAGCATACAGCCCACTAAATACTTTGTAACCTTCGCATTTTAGCTGGACAAATATTCAATATGATGTAGCACTTACCCTTGTATATCAAACCATTGTCCCATAGATTGTAAGCTTGCCAGTAAGGCACTCGTACCTATGTTACCCAGTATTGTTTTATTAGGCTGGCGCTATATCAATAAATAAATAATGATGATGAATGATGAAAGACATTTTACCTTACATTCAGTAAAGTTAATAATAATTCAATTCGATTCAACTCTTCAATTCCTATTAATACATAAATATAGTTAACAATAAGGTGCGTTGTGCAGAATACTAATAGACATTGTCTATACTGAATTATAGCTATTGTATGGTATGAAAAAAATGTATATTTTGTATTATGTTTGTATAGGAAATTATTTAAGCCTGGGTTTTGGCAACGATTAGCATGAGAGCCATTGCTGGTCTCAAGTTATGTATTTAAACCTTTAGTCTCTCCCTTTAGACACACACCATGCTGCTGTGCTTGTAGTAGCAGGCAGCCAATCCACAACAGTGCTTGCCAGCGGGAGACGACAACGAAAAGGGTGAATTGAATCCATATGTTACATTTTTTGCAACAATTTCATAATCAAGTGCCAAAAATGGGTGGAGTCAAGAATGAATGCTCTGAGCTAAGGATTACTTTTCTTAAAACGTGTTTACACGAAGAGGTCCACATATATGTTACTATGTGCTGTTTAAAAAGTCCTAATGTCACTGACCTTAGAAGATGGTAGTGTACAGTGTGCTGTAGTGGAGTGGGCCTACCGTTGATTGTGACTCACATGAAACAGAGTATGAATGAGTGTCCTGTCTTCAGCCAGGTCCCCCACTAGGAGGTGGTGGATGTTGTGGCAGGAGACCTACACACTGTTGCCCCCATATTTGCCTCTCCAGGCAAGAAGGATCCGAAACTAAGGCACAAGATACAAACGTAGTTGAAGACAGGCCAGAAGTCAATGCAGGCAGTCCAGGTTTTGGTGTCAGGGGATGACTTGAAGGTCAGGTTCAGAAACTGGAGATTACAGCAAGAATTCAGACCTGCACACAATATCCAATATAATCTGCTGCTTAGGTACATTTCAACTTGACACCTGACATACATTGCTGACTGTAGATAGGACAGAGGTGTGGGCACACGGACAACAGAAGTACGCAGGGAAGAGAGACACTTGTATGGACGCCAATGCATGTGACACACAGTGCCTGATTCATCAAGGCACGTATCTGCCGAGTTTGTGCCTATCACATGCAAAATCACTCTGGTATCACTCTGGTATGCCTAGAACCAGGCCATACACAACTAAATGCACCCAAATTCAATGCATCTATGTACATATAGCACACTTACTACAGCCTGCGATTTCTGGGAGGGAATGGGGCAGGGCAGGAGTGTTTGCCCATAGTCAATGTACATTATGGGCGTGCAAAACTCCAGCACACAGCCACGTCCGAATCAAGCTTTGGGCATCTTGTTTTTGTGCTGTATCTCTTGTTCCAGCTACAGCGCTAGTCTAAGTTAGGCGTACTAGTGATGACAGTCCTGTATGTATGCTTTAACTTGTGTTTGCAATCACAAGCAACTGTAAAAATATATTTTATGTTCAGTAGACATTAAGATCATCTTAATGAATGTATTTTGTGGAAAATAAAAAATATTTGAAAATTTGTTTTTTGTTTTCAACTGTTTTGTCATTAATGCTTATATTATTAACAATAATTGAATAGTTTTTGTTTTTTGTGGGCTCTTTTGCGAATGTATAATCCACATAGATACTGGTCCTGCAGTGTTTTGTGTAGTAGAGCACAGCAGACCTGCACCCAAAATCATCAGCGCAGATATCTTGAGATCCGTGCCTTGTTGAATTTGGGAGTACGCAGAGCTGATTTACGTGCGTTTGCGTGTTTTCATGAATTAATCCCACAGAGTAAAGTCTTTGGAGGCTGTCAGGGACGTGGGGGCTGCAAGAAAGCCCTGATCCATTATAAGCACAAAGAAGCAAGCTGTGAAGTTCAGATGCAGTATATAACTTTTGCAGTTACATCCTCAAAATGTTAATGGCAGCCGGCATGGACCGTCTATCTTTTCTCTTCTTTTTTGTTCTTTCTAAAGTTTTTACTGTATCTGTTCCATCTCTTGACTTTTACATAACTTGCAACCTGTACTAGTAGCTTCTGACTTACTCGGGAATCAGAAACTAATTTTATACATCAAGTAACCTTTAAATTACACTTATCTACACAGGAGGCAGACATTGGGCCTGAGTCATTAAGGATAGTAAGGCAAAAAAGGAGTACATGTTCTCTGGGACAAACCATGATACAATGCAAGGGGTGCAAATGAGTTTATTATTTTACACATAAGTTAAATACTGACTGTTTTTCATTTAGCACACAAATACTTGATAACTTTATTTTTACACTGAAATTTAAAGCTGTTCTACCCCAACTATAAATCTGTCCCTACATTTTAAATTTACCTCCCCCTTCAATATGGTTTTGCCCAGGTGCAAAGGTACTCCTTTTTTTTTTGCTTTGCTCTCCTTAATGACTCAGGCCTATTGTGTGTGTATGGAGCCAATATCCATGCAGCCTAAGAAGTAGTGACGTTACTTTGTGCCTCAATGCTGTTCTTACTGAGATGACAGACTGCAATTTCCAGAAAAATGTCTGCCTCCACTGTGTCAGCTCTTTGGATAAAAAAAATCACCTATAAAGTGGTGTTTTATGTCCAGAATCATTACTGCTTACCTGCATTGTGTTCATCATTTCATATTACAGGTTTCCACACTTATTCCATGTAAATTCAAAGTTTTAGTAAGATACCACTAACACTTTCATAGTTATTGCTACATGTACCCGTCATGCTGCATAAAATGTAAGCAAAAAATAAAAAAGTCCATCATCATCATCTATTTATTTATATAGCGCCACTAATTCCGCAGCGCTGTACAGAGAACTCACTCACATCAGTCCCTGCCCCATTGGAGCTTACAGTCTAAATCCCCTAACTTAAACACACACCAAAAGAGACTAAGGGCAATTTATTAGCAGCCAATTAACCTACCAGTATGTTTTTGGAGCGTGGGAGGAAACCCACGCAAACACGGGGAGGACATACAAACGCCACACAGATAAGGCCATGGTCGGGAATTGAACTCATGACCCCAGTGCTGTGAGGCAGAAGTGTTAACCACTAAGCCACCATGCTGCCAATAAAGTATTCCTGGCCCATAGCTACTGAGATTCTAGACATGATTCCTGTGTAATTAGGTTTAGAGGTAAGTGTAAGTAAGTGTAATCGGAATGTAAGTGAATTCCATTCACTTACATTCCGATTACATTTTTCATACCGACACTTCTAGCTGTCCACTTCGACCACTAATGATCCCTACTAAAACAAGTCATAGAACTATTACCAAATATCCTTGAAAATATCAAATGAAGAGAACTTAAGGCAGTTATGTTGGAATATAGGAATACCCTCTGAATAGGAGCATGTGTTACCAATGTTACTGTTCCGAACTATTGCATTATTCAAAAGTAAAAATGTACTGAACACCAATATGATGCTAGTCAGCAAATGTAATCTGACTTTCCACCTTAATGCTAAAGGTAAAAATACTGCCAATTACACTAGCAGGACAAAAGATGCATGACCCCATCCCCAATGTGCATGCCGACACAACAGCCAACTTTAACACAGCAGCAGATTAAATATCAAATATTCCAAGCTGATTGGATAAAATCCAAGACACATATATATACAGAGCACAATCTGGGGGAAATCTGGCTGTGAGTGGTTTATTAAACATTTACATATGGAGACACAAGGAATCATAGACCAGGTTTAATCATCCACTGTGGTGCTTTTTAACAGAATATTTATATGAAATATGTTTATATTTTATTTTTGTTTAACTTATTTAATTTTTTGGCCCGTGTTCATTTGGGCTTTTCAAACCTATGTTCTCACACTAAGACTTTGGGTGGGGAAGCCACCTTGCCTGATGGTTAACGTAATTATCTCTGTCTGCCAATACACTAAGTGTCACTACCTGCTTCATGAGTCACCATAGTGAAAACAAATTTTCCAGTGTGACCAAGCCCCAAAAGACATAAGGGAAGTTCTATATCCCCACCTTTAGTTTACAGACTGAAGAACACCTATCCTCTCCTTTCCTAAGTGTGTCCTCTCTACCCTACCTGGCCCTCCCACCTAGTTCTGTTAACACCATGATGTGTTAGTAATATTTGCCTCATACTTTTTTAATTTGAATTTGGGGACTATTTATCAAAAAGAGAAAAGCCTTAAATCCCGTTTTAGAGCTTCTCCCTGTTTACCAAAGCCCCTGGCCTGTGTAGACCATTGTCGGCAATAGCCATCGATGAGGGCCCCCTCCAAAGCCTATTTACCAAGGACAGCACTTAATGTGATATTAAAGTATATATTGTTGGGGCGTGGCTCAGCTTAGTATGGAGTAGGACGCAGATCTCCTGCTCTGCCACAAGATCCTACTAATATCCTGAATTATCCCATCTACGGCCTCGTGATCGCCTTAGTAACTCACCCGAGTGGGTCCCTCTGTCCCAGGCTGGTGTTTGGATCTCCCCGCAGTCCCTGGCCCACCAACTACCACTGCTGGTCTTCCCTTCACAGAACAAGAGTGCTGACGGAGTTTCTATCCTGGCCAAGTACTTATATCTGCTTCAACACTCCCCGATATATCTGCATAAGGTGTTCCAAACCATTAATAGACACTATTTGTCCCTGGTGTGGGAGTCACAATAGAGTGAGAGTTGGTTTCCGCACATTGTGTAGGTCTAAAAGTTTTGGGGGGACTTGCTCTTCCCAACCTTTATATATATTACTTAGCCTCCTAGCTTACTCATTTCGTGGCCTGGCTGGGTGGTGCATTGGGGGAATCCTTGAGATCCTTTCAGGGCAAGCAGACGAATCCCTCTCTGGGACCTCACACTCCTTTATGGTTTAATGATGGGCTTCTGGAGTTAGCTAAGCTCCCAGGGACTGTGTTTTGATGGATGAAGGGAATCCATACCCTCGGTCAGGTATATGTGGAGAATTGTTTTAAATCATTTGGACCGCTCGAAGGGTGAATTTTTATTACCTAATCCCCAATTCTTTTGGTGCCCTCAACTCCGCCATGCCCTCACCTCCCAATTTGGAAGAGATACGCCACACCCGGTAGATTCCCCTGTTAAGGGTCTCCTGAGAAGGCTGGGCCCACACTGGGTGATCTCTGTATTCTATGCCGAGATGCTGCCCCAGTTGCTGCCATAGTGCTTAGACCCCCTTCGAGCTAAGTGGAAGTTTGACTTGGGGGACATTTCTGATGAAGACTGGATGCTCAATGGCACAAAGGGGCTTCATGCTTCCACTTCCAACAGGTGCACTTATATGTCTTGCATGGAGTTTATCTCACTCCAATGGGGCTGCATAGGATGGATAGGCGTGGTAGCCCAGCCTGTCCTAAATGCAACACCCTTTCAGTCACCCATTGACATATGCTTTGGTCCTGCCCTGTTGTGTATATGTTTTGGAAGGAGGTAGGGAGTTGTATTTCTTTTACAGTGACAGCGGCCCCCACAATATGCCCTAGGGTTTGCTTCTTTGCCCTCACTCTGGCAGAAGGTTTCCAATAAATCCATGTCTAAATATATGTTTAATCTAACTTCGCTGGCCAAGGATATTGTTGCCAGAAGCTGGATGGCACCTGAACCACCAAGTGTCCATAACTAGATTGCCCTGGTAAACGACATCTGGATGCAGGAACATTTTATGTAAGAGAGCAGAGAGACTTCACACAACTACCACCAGGTTTTGTGTCACTGGTATAAATTGTAGTCCTATGCTTTTCCTTCCTTCTACCTGCAGCCCTGCGTGGCACCAGCAGCACAAAGGCGCTGGTTATAGTTTTATATGACTAGCAGGATACAGCATATTATTATATTATGTATATATTATGTATATCCTTTTCTGATCTCTTATTTTGATGTTGTCATGGTACATGCTTTGCCTGGGATTGTTTTCTCTTTTTTGTCTTGTTTCTGTCTGAAGTGTAGGTAGACTAGATGAGGTTTTTGTCTTGTGTGTGTATTTGTGATTGAAAATTCTCAATAAAAACACTTTATTTTAAAAAAAAAATGTATATATGATCAGCTCTTATTTTCTATCCATGGGAATTCCATTTTTAGTCTAGAAGGGCTTTGTTTCTCCTGTGAGGCCAAATTATAAATTACCTGTGTTTCTGCGCACAAAACCAGGTATTTCTGTAAAGAAAACATTGCGCATTTTTGCTTCCACCTCTATGAGGTGTGAGCAGAAATGAGCAAAGATTATTACTAGAAGCATTTTGCTGAGACACACCATGCGAGATTCCTACGGGACCTTACGGCTGATTGACTCTCCCCATTAGTGATTTATCTGGTTCATTTATAAAAGTTCACCTCAATGAACGTATGTAATTTTTTTCAACCTTACTATGTATCATACTTGTCAACTTATGGCAAGTATGATCCGGGAGCCTGCCGGGGAAGGTGGACGTGCAGGGGGCGTCATTTTGGCCCCGCCCCCGGGGCCAAATGCCGCATTCTGGACCTAATTCTGCCCACTTCACTAGGAAGTGGGCAGATCAGGAAGATTGCCACACTCTCCCGGGAGTCCAGAAGACTCACGCAAGTATGCTATGTATTATATGTTTCTACGCACCTATCCTGAATTAAGCTATCACTGGAAACTCCTATACACTGTATACTGTGCATGTATGTTTGTGCGTGAATTTATATATTATATATGTGTGTGTATACGTGTACATCTTTCTGTACTTTTCTACAGGTCATAAAACTCTGAGATGTTTCTAATTTCTTTTTTATTTTAAAGTAAGGGGTACATTCCTTATAATACACAAGTTTAAATTTGAATGAAGCTTATATGAGGTGATCTTAAAATATATATTTGTATTATGAGATACTTAACTATCATCATCATCAACATTTATTTATATAGCGCCAGGAGATTCCGTACCGCTTTATAATTGGGAACAAGCAGTAATAAAACAATACTGGATAATAAATACAGAGAAGTAAGAGGGTCCTGCTCGCAAGCTTACAATCTATCAATTCCGACTGCTGGAATGTGGCTCTGAGTATCTTAGCTATCCAATTTGGCTGCCACTACAGTATGAACTATTCAGCGACAAGGGGCGCTGCAGCGAGCCCAGTTATTTCGGCTTTTACCTAATCCACTTTTTCCATTACAACAACCCTCTAGTCCAGTGCATTCCAAACTTTCTCAGTTTGAGGTACCCTTAGGGTCTCAATAATTTTTTCAAGGCACCCCTGTGCCAAAATAATTACGAAGTAGCCCCCCACCTTGCTTACCACCGGCCCTGGCCACGGAACCCCTGAGCGCACAGTGTGGGAACGACTGTTCTAGTCCCTTTGGGGATCCAAATTAATTACCCTAGCTCCACCAGTGGATAAGAAGGGCCCCTACACTTTATTTTGCTGGAGCTGTTTGTACTTTGTAGAGATGGCCACCAAATGATGAGCCCACATCCAGTTGTTATGATGTGGGGGAAAACAATGATGTAGCAGTGTTTGTTTACAAGTGAGCAAATGATGTATATATTGTGCCCCCTTTTGGCATATGAGAGTGTGTGTTGTCCTCAGCAGAGGGGACAAAGAGAGTTTAGTGTTTTTTGAGACAGAAAGGGGGGGGGCGTTGAACGCTTTGGCAGAACATGCATGTGTCGACTATGAAAAAAGGAAAGTTCAGAGTGCAGCTGACCTGAGAGGTGGATGTCGAGAACATAGGTGCAACGTGAGCGTGTGATTAATGACGGAGGAACTGGGCATCCTAGATATCACCTGGTCTAGTTGAAAGACATCATTGTGAGAAATATTGTATTCACCCAGAGACACTTTACAAAGTCACCTTGTGAAAAAATGTCTAAATTTTTTTTTACCTTGACCAGTGTCTCTGCACCCTGTTACCTTCCTCATCTATATTACACCTGCATGTACATTATGGGAGAGACTAAGCTCTGCCAGGCGGCCGAGTTAAGGGTATCACCAGGCAGGTATTATAGAGGACACAGCACACCTATGGTAATGGGCTACATATGCATAGGCAAACCAAGGGGGGGTTTCCTAGTGCCTGGAAACCCCCCTCCAAGCCTGGGGCACTGTATAATTGAGGTGTCTGGAACCTGCCTCCCCTTCAGACAGCTCTGCTCGAAAAGAGAGCTGCATGCACCTAACAGTAGTGCATGCAACATTGCCCATGTATATTATGGGGATAAGAAGAGTTGGAGAGCTGCCAAGCACTCTCTAAAATTATAGCCACGCCCCCATGCATGCTAGTCACGCCCACTGGCTGCGTGGTGTTGAAACCCCCCTCTACAAATCCTGCCCCTGATATGTAATGAACATGGAAATTACTCAAAGTTTGTTCCTCCATCTTGTTTCAATGCCGATTCTCTAGGTAAGTACAATGGTAACATAATGATATACCAGGTATTTTACATTTTTCCACTCTAGGTATGTAAAAGGTTCCGGTATTAATGCACTAAAAGCATAAACTTATTTGGAGTACTTTGCTAAATATACCGCTTCAGTATCTGAGGTCAGATATTTCTTTTCAAGGTTACATCACATATCAGGCTGCCATGCACTTATCCTACTTGCCTTGCATTGTAATTTAGTTTCACAAACTTTACAACATTATCCTTTTGAACCTATTCAGACATACAACATTACATATTTATTTATTAAAGTATCCATTTTCCTGGAAATTACTAAAACAGGTTCAGTGATTGCTGCTCTCTCAATAAAAAAAACCTTGTTTAATCTTTCATAATGATAAAACCATTCTATTGTTACGAGCCCCCACTGCTGAGGCTCGCCTGCTTGCCTTATGGGCCATGATACTCTGCCGGAATTGTGACTGATCTCTGTTGTGATCTTTGGCTTGTTTTGGACCCTGCTGCTTTACTGATGGCTCCTGTCTTCTGCCTGTCTATTGGATTCTCCTACCTTGCAACCGGCCCTGACCTTTGGCCTGCCCCTGATTATTCTGTTTGCTATGAACCCATGACCCTTGGACTGTTCTTGGATTTGTCTCCTGTATTCTGGTTACTCCTCCTACCTCCTGCGCTATGGTATCTGTACATAAGATCCTACTATGCAAGAGTTTAGACCCGGGGGTATCCAAATACCTGCGAGCATGAAGAGCTCTACGGGAAAGGGGCTGCTAATGGCAAAGACCTCTACCGCCTGTTCTAGGAGTTCATGTCAGTACCGTTAGCTGTAACATCTATAGACCATAATGTCTTTTCCGCCTAAGGTTATATACTAGTGCATATTTTACAGATGCTGCTTAATCACTTTCCTGTTAATTTACATGATAAAGAATGTATAGAGCTCCAGTTAGAGATCTATGGGGAACATTTATTAAAACTAGTGTGCAGGAAATTGGTGCTACAGCTTATGTGTCCTGTTTGATGTTGTCATGCTTCCAGTTTAATTTTATCATTTCTATGAACTGTTTTCTCACCACGCATTCTTCAATATGTGAAGTCTGAGGGATCTGATGTCATTTCTTCGCCTTGACAGAAGGAAATGAGTAGTTTCAGAGCAGAACTTACCACTATTCCTTCTCCATAAATTGTCAGGCGGTAGCATCCTGAGAAGTTGAGGTGGACAAATATGTTGTGTTGTGATGGCACAGTCATTCATCTCAATACAGTCCATGTTCCTTTAGAGTCCATCTTCTTCATGGTGTAATGACGAGGATTGACACAACAGATACACCAGTTTCCACCTCTACATAGGTAGTAAAGTGCGTTAACCTTCTCTTACTGTTCTCGGTCTACACTAGCCCACCCAGTCCTCCCCTGTTTTGCCCCTCGGCATGAAGAGAAGCAGAAAGACCAGACACATCCCAATTGTGCAGACAGACGGAGACATATGTCATTTTGTACTTGCGTACAACTCAGCATCAAGCACGCGGCCTTTATATTACCACATTTATAATCTGACGCTTAACTTGTTCTAAACTGTAACTATGGAATATGTAACCAATGATTAAATATAGCCTATGCATTCTATTTACAAGAAATGTCAATGGAGAAGACATATAGAAGGAGGCATTTGATTCTGTTTTATTAATCTTCGGTAATTGGCAGTAAAACTAATGCAATCCCAGAGATAAAACTAATTGGCTATTGAATCTCTGAAAGAGGAGCTCTTTTGAGTTGCGGGATGGAGCTTGAAGGATTGGATTGTTGTCTCTAAGTTCCTCACTGATTCAATCTCTATCTTTCTGTCTTCTTAGGTAATAGCTCTGTGATCCTCACACTGTTTATTTTGGGTCATTCTATCAACAAAATAAGCCTTGGGTCTATAATGCATATTTATCAAATTAAAAAACTTTACAAAGATGGACTTATTATTGCAAGTATCCATGGAATATGTGTACCCATTCGCAATTTATAATCTAATTGGCATACCACCAGAGGATACCTAGATACTACACCTACCTGACTTCAAGGATTTGTTCAGTTCTGTAGTAATTGTTACATTGTTACATATTTTATTTTACAGATTTTATTGTGTTACATTAATACACACATTTCCCAATATTCCAAGATCTCTTTATTCTGTGGTCACATGGTCATTACCGCGCCGTTGATGTTTTGACAGCTTTGAACAAATCACTTCAATTCTTTAGACATCATGTCCCAATAAAGCTATTTTTATTCCTAGCCTGTGTGTTAGCTCCCTAATTTCTAGGATATTAAGCACTTAATATGTTGTGTAATTTTAAATCACATATTAAATTTGGTAAAGCGCATTTTAATGAGAGTTTACTGATGTGAGTATGGTAATACCAGGGAATGATTTCTTAATTTCTTTCCTTCATACATTGTTTTATTTTGTTTGTTTGTTTTTGTAACTGGTCTCCAGAGCCATTGCCTGTATCTCTCCATAGGGCCAAGTTCCTAGTGGTTGGGATATTTTAGCTGCAAGGTGCTCTGGAAGGAAATGACAACACTGTTCTATTTATTATTAATATTAGTTATTTATACATTAATATTTTTAATAGGTTTGTGCAACACGATGGTCATGTTTATTTTTCTGTGCACCTCTATGGGACGCAATGAGCAGAGGTTTCTGCCTGAACATCCCATCTATGTGCCTCTGCAGAGTATTCTGGAGACACATCACACTGAGTTGAATCTCCCACTATAGGTCTGTGTATATTTTTACCTTTTTCAATGATTAGACTATTTATCAATGATGTGGAAGTTATAACAATAATTACAGTTTTTAAAACTGTTAAGATAGCCCTTCGAGTGATTGGGTTAAACTATTTGGTGTCGCCAGACACACCTACATGTCCTTGCTTGCTCCATCTGCCAATTCCAGGTCTATTTAGAGGAGATAACAAATTATGATGATTGTACAGGATAAAGTAATTTCTGGTAAACAGCTAGTCAGAGCACTGCAGCTCGCTTAAAGTGACATATCCAATTATATCCGGCGCTCACGATTATGTGCGGCTGCACAAGTCCCGTTACCGCAACACCGTGGATTTCCGTGCTCTCCCCATAGGGGTACAAAGGGAAATCCACGATGTTGCGGTACCGCACAGCCGCACGTAATCGTGAGTGCCAGATCTAATTGAATATGCCCCAAAATGTTTACAGTCATATTGAAACTACAACCAATGTCAACAGGCTAGATTACAGCTGCAGCCTACTGGCAAGTTATGTGAGCTATGGCTCTTTGGCAAGATGTGATTGAAAGGATTAACAAAACTGACCCTCTGTTTCGTAGATAAGATACATGTAATGATCCCTGTTAATACAGAGATATTTCAATATGTGCAGCAAAGAACTGATTTTAAAATAGTGTCGGGAGAGAAGAGGGGGGTTGGATTCAGCGTTTTATTAGATAGTCAACACCCAGAGAGTTTTAGCTGTAGTTGGAAAATCGTCAAAAAAAGCTGTATGTAACAAATTATCCTTATCAAGCAACTGGGCTCCTCAGATCAAAACATTTCTCAACAATCAAATTGTATTCCACAGCTAAGTACTTATTCATTTTATATGTATATTTTACAATAAGCATGTGTATTATCTTTTTACAATTGTTGTCTGTCAATTATTGTCAGGGGCAGTCTGGGGATCCCATAGTCGGCTACCTTAGGCTGGGCCACCTGCATTTTTTATATAATGTTCCTAATAGGCTGCTGAGCTGAATCTTGCCCCCCAGGTTAAAATGTGCCAGCCCTCCACTGATTATTGTGAACTCACACCAGAACGTAAGGGTTAATTTCCATCCTGTGACAGAAGAGGTCCTGGCCAGTGTCACAAGAGCTCCTTCAAAGTTTAACTTACAGGGAGCCATATACTTCATTTGTAATTGAATACTATTAACAAAAATGCTACTTAGACTATCTTAAAATAATGTCTCCTCTCCTTTCTACTGTCATTGCACATCTAATATTTGTCAATTATTTTAAATACTTTCCCTAGCAGAGTGTTTACTTTTATGGCAAAGATCTTTCTTTTAGGAGTAAGGGCCTGATTCATTAAGGATCTTAACTTAAGAAACTTGGGCCTGATTCATTAAGGATCTTAAATGAAGAGGATTCTTATTTCAGTCTCCTGGACAAAACCATGTTACAATGCAAGGGGTGCAAATTAGTATTCTGTTTTGCACATAAGTTAAATACTGACTGTTTTTTCATGTAGCACACAAATACTTGATAGCTTATTTGTACGCTGAAATGTAAAGTTGATATTTGTGTGCTACATGAAAAAACAAGCAGTATTTAACTTATGTGCAAAACAGAAAACTCATTTTTGTTTTTGTCTAGGAGACTGAAATAGGAAGTTTCTTAAGTTAAGATCCTTAATGAATCAGGCCCCAAGATTGTATCTGCTCCAAATACAAGCTAGCTGCCTGCATCTACAGGTTTTCATTCCAAGAGTGTAGACTATATTGGCAGGATTTCTATGTACCACACTTTTATACTATATGTACACTGATCTTACATCTAAATTGTAAGGTGGGATTTCACATAAAGTACAGGTGGAATGTCGACAATCATATGTTTTCCCCTGTGCTAATTTGCATCTAACTACATCCCTTAATTTGGAATCACCTGAGGTTGTGCTAGGCTGAATTAAGCAAAGACATTTTTAGAGGTTACAGTCCCTTTAAGTAATAGTAATGATTCATCCCACTATTGGCCTGTGTTAGATTATCGATCCTCCTTGACAAGCAATAACCGAAATGAAAGATCAAGCGACTGGGCTCCATCTACGCCAATGGCTGCACCGTTCGCCAAACCATCTGGTACTGTACAGCAGCATACTGCTGAATTAATCTCACATATGTTGACAACTGACAGATGCTGTATCTATGTAGCCTGGAAACCAGAATTGGCGCCATCAATATAATTACTTGAAGCTAGACAAATTTATTCTAATGGAATGTTTAGCAACTTTTCTGTGGCACAGCTTGAAGTTGAGAAGGGTTCAGAACCTTGATTTAATTGTCTTGTGTAGAGATACAACTGCAAGCCTTTCTCTCTTACATAATAAACTGGTGCTTGGATGTAGATTCTGTTTACTTCAAGTACAATTATCACTCATTGTTGGTTTTTCATGTAAAATTGTCTTTATCTAAATAGACTTTTAAAAAAAAACGGAAGCGTGCCAGATTGTGTGTTTGCATATGGGCATATATAAAATGCTTTATAGCGAAATGGGACAAATGAAGCAATAGGCAGAGCTACAAGATTCAGATGTGTTGTTGTAACAGGAACACAGGACATTCACATCCAATGCAAAGTGTTTGTCTTCATTTGTTTTAGTGTGTCACATTTGTAACATAATCTGTACAAAATCAGCTGCTTAAAAGCAAATAGTGGTCTATATGGCCATCTGGTATCAGGAGGGTGACTTATTTGTCCACCAGCAGGGGAGGGCTGCAAATTTTAGCCCGGTGATAGGGAAGAGGGGGGGGGACAAGACTAGACTCAGCGGCCTTTTAGGAACATTTTAAAGGAAAAAAATGCAGATGGCCCAGTGGCCCAGCCCAAGGTAGCCCACTATGGGACTGGCCTTAAATTTCAGAACAGCAAGTGTGTAATGCTTATGACCACCCTTCTGTCGTCTCTCTAACATCCTATTGTCTGGCCGTGGAAGTCCAGAGAATTTAGAAATTCAGTACTGCCTACATTATATAGTGAAATATAATTGAACTTGAAAATAAATATTGTGATGTTTTGTGATGAGTCCCTTTAAACATATTGGGACTTATTTAATAACATTGAGCACAGATGTTTTATTTGCTATAGCACATATTTAGATTCTGTTATTTTTTAGAGCAGTTTACAAAATGGAAACTAAGATTGGTTTGGTTGTTGTGGGTCTGCATCACTCTCTGAACAGGCACAGGTACATTTCTTTGCTCTCTAGTATAACGTTTTGCTGCTGGAAGAATGCTGTTCATACTATACAAAGCACATAGCACCATCTTCAGGTTGTTATCAATATTACATCCGAACACTTTCAGGGCTCTGTCACACAAATAGGCTGTGAGAATGAGTAAAACACTTGAAAATGTGTACTTTGCTGTGTATTAGTCATGCATGTTTAATGTACTTTCCATGTAATTTACAGGGGTTACATTTTACTAATACAACCTATTGTTTAGCATGCAATGGTGGCTACAAGCCTATTCGTTAGTGGTAGTAAACAATCGTCTTATTTTTAATTCCTTTTTCGTTAGTTAGCAGCTTAAAAACTGCACTGACAGTAGATACGTGTGGACAAGCCCTTAACAAAAAAATGTAAAGTTTTGCTTAACTTCCTACAAAATTGTGTACAATATAGGAAAGTGTAAAATGGGGCAACATTCTAAAAGCAACCAAACCATGGAATAAATAAATGTCAAAACATGCAAAGCAATACACAACCGATCACGTTTACAGTACATATATATTGAGTACTTACAGCAATATATAACAAATCACCTTAAAACACTGTGACTGTACAAAATAGTGTACTGGGTACAAAACATTGGAGGGCTAACACCAGTTTTGAAGTTTTGCTGTGACGATTATTCTGTTTGACACTATTGCAGTTAAGCTACAATATTTAATTAACACTCAAAGGGGCGTATTCAATTGTTAGCGTTAACGCTAACAAACGAGCGCTCGAAAAATCTTAGCGTTAATACGGTAATTACTCGCGGAATTTCAGCTCGCTGCTCCCTGAGCTGCGAGCTGAAATTCCGCAAGTAAACTACCGTATTAACGCTTTTTGTGCAAAGTATTACCGTATAAACGGTAATATTTTTCGAGCGCTCGTTTTTCAGCGTTAACGCTCACAATTGAATACGCCCCAAATAGTGTTGCTGTGGTGGGGATATTCAATGTGGACCTTCCCTACATCTGTAAAAGAACACACACATACACACACACACTTGTTTTTATTGCATTGTGAGGACTCAGGTTTTTCTCTTCTTTATGACCTGAAAGGAAGCAGAGTGGTCCATTACGTATCTCTTGAAAAAGGCAACATGCTTTAGCATAATAAAACTGTGCGCTACAACAACCTTTGGAAGCCTGGGCTGGGCATTGGTCCCATGTTGCAGGGTCCATACACTGTCTCCCTTCTGACAGGGAAGTGTCGACCGAATGCATGACCATTTGTCCCTCTATCACAGTTGCTACTATTACTCTTGCTCATCATCCGACCAGTCATTCTGTAGCTGGACTGGTTCTAAAAAGAAAGAGATATATAAATAGGCGAGCTAAAAGTCAATACCGTATATCAGATACAAGTTCCAAATTACCGTCTGGATCAATGTCCATCTCTTCCAAATTCTAGTCTTTGAATTCTGCAAGTCTTCCTCTCGAGAGCCATTAAAAGTTTGCTGATCTTGGCAAGTTGTAAGGTACCTTCTGGACGGCGGTAATACTGCCAGTGCACCCTGATGTTGGGCCCAAGGAAGTCTACCAATGGATCCAATTTGATGTTGTTTAGGTTGAGGACCTTTGATAGAGTGTCAAAATGCTTTTGAAAGCTTTGTGGTAGAGAGTGTTTCGAGATTTGTAGCCCCACACTGTCGGCGGATTATGCAATCAGAGCCTCTTAAAATTGACAACGCAGCTGGTCTGGCAAACATATAGATATTTTGAGTAGCCACTCCACATTCACGCTTCTCTGCAAGAAGTTGTTATTGCACTTTCTATTTCTGGTGTATGCGGGATTGGAACCTTTCTCGAGATTTCAATCTGTGTGAAGCCAGCAGAGTTTCTTCTCAAGCTCGGAAAGCGCTAGGGCAACATCTTTGTGGAGATTCGAAGTATCTTTTGAAGAGAAGATAGTCAACAGCATCTTGGAAACTTTCCCTTCTCTTCTTTGATTGAACAAGATCACCTGTGCCAAGGTGACCTTAGCAAGCAGTGCCCAGTGGTTAAGCAAAGGCTAGGTGAATAAACTGCTTTGGTACGCTTGCTGTTTCTCATCGAGATACAAGTGCATCTTCTTCTCATCTTCAGTGAAAGGTAAGAGCTGAGACATGTTCCACTTTCACTCCTTAAGCATGAAGCTGTGTGCATTTTCAACCACAGCAGTGCAGCCCTCCATCATTGCTGGACACTCCATAATACTTGATTTTGCAAGCCATGCCCAACCTTCAGTGTCAGCGAGGAAGTCTTCCATCCTCTACAAAGGGGTAGCTCTTCTGGCAGTAGCCTTCCCATTTCTCTAATCTTCGGACAGATGTACTCGTGTTTGCCAAAATCTGAACTAACCCAGTTGAAGAGACGCTGCCCCAAATGCATGATGTATCTCTCATTTTTGACTATTAGTAAAATTTCATATGGGGTCATGTTGCTCAAGATCTTCCAAAAGTCTCCACTGATGTCAGGAGGAACAGGCTGTGCAAAGGCAGATAGAAGTTGCATGACAACCAAACTGTGCCTGGAACACATACTCCAGGAATTGATTAAAATGACCATTATTTATATTGTTTCTTTGGGTGTTGCACTGTTACACTTTCTTTAATAGTGCTATAGCGCTATTGGTGCATAGTCGCATTAAATTTACATAAACACTTTTTATTTGGATATTAGCCTGGTTGCGAAAATACTGTCCCACTTCCATTGTACTGGAGGCAGACGAGAGACGGAAAGAAAGCCATAGCTGACTTGGTGTTGGAGTTGCTGACAGTTAACTCCTGGTACCCTCTCTGTCGGTCGGTGCGGGCCAGTCAGGACTTTTGGCTCAACAGCTAGGAATGTTTAGGGGTATGTTCAGCTCACCATGGTGAGCAAGTGCTTCGCACAACATCAGCAGGCAATGCAAGAGACTTTTAGGAGAGGGTAATATGGCATGCCCCAACGTGACATAACCATGTATCTTTTCATATGAACTCTGCCACAGAGCAGTGCCCATGCAAAACTTCCTAAATTGGGAATTTCAAATGTTGTGTGAAATTCAATCTAACTCTGTCTGTGGCTTCCCACTTACGTCTATTCTCATCTCATCATAACCCAGTCCCTGTCACACGCAACCCTGTTTTCACTTACAGTCATGAAAGTGGACAAGTTACTACCTCCCACAAGATCAGCTCACTCATCTCCTACATAATTTGTGCTGTTGTTAGCATTCTGATGATTTGATTGGCTAGCAAAACTGAGGACATCCTGGATGAGCAGTAGTATAATACTATAACGTTATTCAGGCCCTAGTCAAATGCACATTAAAAATGACTGGAATCGATTTTACAAAAGCTGCTGTAACCCATTACAACCAGTTATCTGTCTTTCATTGTTCGAGACAAAAGATGCTTTGTCTCAAGGTTTATGTCAGGAAGGGGTAGTCTATAAAAACAAGATGGCTGCATAAGGGAAATGTTTTGGATTTTCATCTGGGTGGAAGGGTCTGGGTGGTTTGGTGAAAGAGTTAACTGGTGTGGAAGCTATTTATATAGCGCTACTAATTCCGCAGCGCTGTACAGAGAACTCACATCAGTCCCTGTCCCATAGGAGCTTACAAACTAAATTCCCTAACATACACACAGACAGAGAGACTATTAGATAGTGAGTCAATTAACCTACTACTATTTGTTTGGAATGTGGGAGGAAACCCAGGCAAACACGGGGAGAACATACAAACTCCACACAGATAAGGCTATGGTCGGGAATTCAATTCATGACTCCAGTGCTGTAAGGCAGAAGTGTTAACCACTGAGCCACTGTGTATGATGGAAGTATTGTGGGATGCAAGGAATTTGTGTGTGTATGATTTGAGTGTAGACGATTGTGTGCGAACGCTGTTTCGGATATAATATATATATATATATATATATATATATAAAATGTATGTATGTTACCTTTTTGATAAGAAGGGGAACAAGGCTAAGGATTTGGAAGAGATTTGGAAAACAATAAATTGGAAACATTTGGTTACGTTTGGGTTTAAAGAGTAGGAAGTTTTTTGTGGCTTTCTACTGGCCTTTTATTGTATCGTTTTTTGTGTGATTAACATGTTTTAGCCAAAATTAAAACATAGTAACAAAACAATCCTTATTTAAAAAAAATTGAAAAAAAGTTTATAAAAAAGAATAAAACAAACCTAAATGATGATTTGTGCGGAAACGCTCTCGTAAGGTGGTTACCATAAGACTACTGGAGAGAATAGTCGTGAATAAACAAAGCTGAAGGTTTGGGGGAAAAAAGGGAGATTTGAGCGCGTGCGGGGGGAGTGGGGGGTGTTCTGGACAACCTGACTGACCATCGGTGGATTGGAGCAATGTATTGGGGAGGACAGTTCTGAGCCTGACCTTGTGCCCAGATGCAAACATGAGATTTTGTGTTGTTGCATAAGATATTCCAATAAAGTTTGAGGGGTGGAGATTGTGCATTTCTGGAAACGTTCCCAGTCCCGCATGGGCTTGCAGATGCACAAAATGGCCTGACTGTTGCACATCCTCTGAGCTTGCAGTGCTTAGCCTCTGTCCACTACGTCAGTACAATGCCTTCTGTGAAATGGAGACACATTACAAAGCATTTACATGTGCACAAAAACCAATGTAATTAAAGCTCTAAAATATATAACTGCGACACGTGAAATAAAGACAGTCCTGATGCCTCCTTAATCTTTCAAGATATAAATTATATTAATTGACCAGTATTTCAGAGGAAATTAGGAAGTTTAAATTAATTAAGGGGGTTGCCCAAAAGTCATAGCATTATGAAATGACACTTTTACTATTACTGGCACACGCAATCATATGACAGATTACAATTCTGTGATTCCGTGGAGTAGTAATCATAGCGGATCACAAGGTATGTGGGTCATCGGTGAATATGTGAGAAGGCATTGGACAAAGAGAGTGGGGATAACGCTTACATATAGTCACCCTGAGAGAGATCAGTGGGAAGCAGGTCCATGAAATACTCCCCTGTAATATCTGATGTACACATGAACCATAGGCTGCAAGTTTGATTTATTTAAGAGAAAAATTCACTTATACAGATTTTTTTTTTCTATAGAACAAACTGAGTTTCTGTTTTGTACACAAGTTGGCGGATTTCTCCTTAAAGTGCTGTAATAACATCATCCAAAATACAAAAGATGGTGAAATCAAACAAATATAGAAAATAATTCAAATAACTTAAAAAAATACTGCTTTAATAAGAATCACAGTACATAGATATCCATTGCACGTGGCCAGTCTACCACCAATAACCCCGTGTCACACTTCTGGTGCCAGAGGATCGTTCTCCCTGGTACTAGTGAGGTTCAGTGGAAACATACAGAATATGAATTAAATCGTAAAACATTTAATACATTGGACTTTTTTGCAAGAGTTTGTTTATATATATATTTATATATATTTATATTATATATAATGTGTCCGTTATTCACAAAGCCTTATAATACACGGTTGATCTGTGGATCACTCCTGGCTCAGCTTCCTCAGTGCAGAGAATTCCTGTTGCTTACTGTACAGTATTTACAAGTTCGCCCATGGTCTCGGGGGGAATCTCCCCGGCGGGTCACACACGTGTTCTCTTTCTCACAGAGACAGGGAATGGCTTGTTTTGTGCTGGGATTATTCCCCGTTTGTTCTCAGGGTGCTGGAGGGTACATCAGTTTCCGTGGGGCCCATATGTAGCTCAGCGGGGCAGGATTGGAGGTCTGAAGGAACAGTTCTCTGTGCAGGGTCTTGGTGTCAGCATCTTACAAGAGAAAATATGGAAAATGTTAGCAGGTTTCAGAAGGAGAACAGGAAGCAGCCATGTAATACACCGAGGGCTAGATTTACTAAGCTGCAGGTTTGAAAAAGTGGGGATGTTGCCCATAGCAACCAATCAGATTCTAGCTATCATTTTGTAGAAAGTACTAAATAAATGAAAGCTAGAATCTGATTGGTTGCTATAGGCAACATCCCCACTTTTTCAAACCCGCAGCTTAGTAAATCTAGCCCCAAGTGTTACCCTCACAAGCTACAAATAAAATACAGACATACACATTATACCGTGGTCACTAGACAACCCATATTAACCTGGGCAACACCCTGACTCACGCAGATTGAGCAGTCTGACATTTTACTTTGTAGAATCACAAAGAGATACAACAAACAAGTGTTCAGGCGTGTTGTGCCCGTCATGGAGTGCGTTTTAAAATGAGTTATGTGATGTGAGTGGACAGGGTGTATATAAATAATCATATGCTCAGCAGCTAGCTAACCACCTGGGAAGAGTGATGTTAACTACACTACGTGATGGAAATGCTAGCAATAAGGGTAGAGCAAATAAGACTTTATTTTAGCCAACCATCAACACGAATGCACCAGTCTTGGGGGTAAATGTATCAAGCTGAGAGTTTACCGGCGGGTTTGAAAAGTGGAGATGTTGCCTATAGGAACCAATCAGATTCTAGCTATCATTTTGTAGAATGTACTAAATAAATGATAGCTAGAATCTGATTGGCTTTTCAAACCCGCCAGAAAACTCTCAGCTTGATACATTTACCCCTTGGTCATCAGACCTCACCAACATATCACATTGTTCGCACATGGAGAACCTGATCAATCAGCAGCTTTACATGAATGTACCTGTGCTTATTATCCCATCACTGGTCATTTGAGAATTCTCTGAAAACCTGAGACAACTGTCCTGAGGTTTGTTAAACAAAAAAGGGTCAACTCTGTCCAAAAGGGCTCCCTGTCTCTTGGACCAGTTTGGTGGGTACTGTTAGTGTGAAATGAATACCACAGCTTTAAGGAAATGTTATATTTGTTGAGGTACATTGAGTAACATCACCGTATGTCAACATATCTGTTGACCTATACTGCCATCTCAGGGATCTCTCAATACAATTGACCATTTATCCTCTGCCCATGTGCTAATTGCAGTATGTACAGAATGTCTGCTCCCCACTTCTCAGGCTTTGTGTAGTTCTGTCCTAGAAGGTATTGACAACCCCTGTGATCACAGACAGTCCATCCGGGTTCTCTGGACAAGTAAGCAAGCAGCCGGAAAGCCAGGGATATCACTCCGGGGTGGCCAGAAGACACATGGGAGTGCTGATCCTACATGGTCAGAACTCTGCACTTTACATGCTATATCTGCCTGGACAGGAAATGTTTCACACAATAATCACATAGCGCTTATTTGTTTTCACTTGTTTGTCACTTTACACTTTTTATTTATGCACCTTCATTGATCAGTGCAGCACAGGCATAACTAGAGTGATAAGAACCCATTGTGGCTTTTTTTGCCACCTGAGAACCAGAGGAGAATAGGAAAGAACAGAAGACCCCTTAGGCTGGCTGTATATTGACTTATTCAGGCAGCAGTTGGATTTGGCTTCTATGGAGGTTTGAAGGAATATACTATAACTATGTTTTTAGTGTGTTTAACGGTTAGCTATTGTATTCTCAGACCGCAGTATGTGAATAACACTAGTAATGGAACCTTAATTTTGCTATAAGGCAGTCATTTCTATTTACACCACTGCTGTACAATATTTGTGTACTCTCTCTGCATTGCTTTCTGTGTACAGTCTGTCTATTATCTGCTCTGCTCTGTGTGTTCAGTGTTTCAGCACTATGACCTCTGTTCCCTATGTACAATAAATATACACTCTATACATTGCTGTGTGTACAGTGTTTCAGCACTATGACCTCTGTTCCTTATGTACAATAAATATACACTCTATACATTGCTGTGCGCACAGTGTTTCAGCACTATGACCTCTGTTCCTTATGTACAATATATATACACTATACATTGCTCTGTGTGTACAGTGCTTCAGCACTATAACCTGTTCCCTATGTACAATATATATATACACTTATACATCGCTCTGTGTGTACAGTGTTTCAGCACTATGACCTCTGTTCCCTATGTACAATATATATACACTCTATACATTGCTCTGTGTGTACAGTGTTTCAGCACTATGACCTCTGTTCCCTATGTACATTATATATATACTCTATACATCGCTCTGTGTGTACAGTGTTTCAGCCCTATGACCTCTGTTCCCTATGTACATTATATATATACTCTATACATCGCTCTGTGTGTACAGTGTTTCAGCACTATGACCTGTTTGTTCCCTATGTACAATATATATACACTCTATACATTGCTCTGTGTGTACAGTGTTTCAGCACTATGACCTCTGTTCCCTATGTACAATATATACACAAACACTACACATTGTTCTGTGTGTGTTTCATTGTCCCTCCTGATTCTCACATTATATGCACAGTGTTTGTACAGCATTACTTGTTCTGTATGCACAGTTTATATAGAGGATTAAATTGCTTTGTGACACACTTTTCTCTTGTCTCCTTTGCTAATACCTTTTAATTTCTGCTGGATGGCATAGCGTGCTTTCCTCTCCTGATCCAGTTCATTACACAAGGTGTCTAGGGAAAGAAAGGAGACTTTAGCTTCTCATGCTCAATGACAGGCTCTTCTCCAACTGCTCAACCCGTTCTTTGCCAGTGAGGACATAATCTTCATTTATACCAGTGTTTGATCCCTGTGCATAAATGGGACTCATTCTGGTAAAGTGTAGCGCCAAAAGGCATGTTATAGAATATAATTCACATGTTTATTTGTATTTATATCTGTACTTATAGAATTTCTAGCAGAATCCAATGTGTATTTATTGCACCTATCATATTATAAAATATATGTACATGCAAAATGTACTAATGTCTATATACAACCGTGTACATATGGAGAACACTGGCACAGGCAAGATTGGGTTAAACGCGGTCTCCTCAGCTAGATAATGCAGAGTAGTTTGTTAGAAGTGAGTTACAGTAAGGATACTGCCTGTGATTCTGTGCTGGGAGGCAGATGGATATGGGTAGAATTAAACACAATCGCAGGCATTAACACGCAGGTAATTTTACGCCTCGATTTTTAATTTAGAAACCCATGCAAATTAGTGTGCAGAGGAGTTCAATCACTGTTCGGTAATGGTGCCTGCAAGGCCTGAGCGAGGCTTGTTTGCTATGTGCGGGCTAATCAGACGATATTAAATAAGTAAAAATAATTGTTAGATTGCCTTGCATTTAAACCTAGGCTACTGAGCGGGTTGTAAACGGCTTCAGATGAGGGCGATACTGCAGAATAGCTTACCTCTGACAATCTGCAGCTGCTGGACCATCTCTTCCCTGTATGCTAACTCCCTCTTCATCTGGTCCTGGAAATTGTCTGAAACAGGAGAGGAAAAAAGTTAGGAAAATAAATATTTTCCTGCAGAAATAACGACGGAATATTACGGAATATTAGTGAACTGAACACAATGTTTCCGCCAATGTGGTGGAGTATGCCACCTGGCACTCCTGAGCAGATCCAGACTGCGAAGACGTAGGACTCTAGACAGATTTACATCACGCAGTCAGGGGTGCGCCAACTGGAGGCAACAGTCTCACCAAAGTGAAGGGTATTAATATAGAATAATTCAATTTTCTTTATGTGAAAGTGTGTTCGTAGTAACATTTATGGTTATCTATATAAGGGACGAGAAGGGCACCCTTTTCGATAAAACATCAGACAACAGAATGGCTAGGCACACCTCTACTAAGACTATAATCATGGCCTTTATGTTCATTTTGTCCATTGTATCGCCAAGGGAGATTTATACGTTAAAGAGGATGAATCCATTGCATTTTTCTGACTTGACGGTATATTTAGTAAACTGCAGGTTTGAAAAAGTGGAGATGTTGCCTATAGCAACCAATCAGATTCTAGTTATTATTTATTTAGTACATTCTACAAAATGACAGCTAAAATCTGATTGGTTGCTATAGGTAACATCTCCACTTTTTCAAACCCGCAGTTTAGTAAATATACCCCTTGATGTCAGTCTTTTTATGCAGTTTACTTGACAATCAATTAATTCCCTTAGCTTATATACAATCTCTGTTAATTAGAAGTGCAACGTGTTACTGGCCATGATGTTACTGAGATTCAGGGAAATGACTGAGCTCTAGAAAAGTATTCTCCACAGCACAGCACTGTAGCAAATAGGGGAGGGGGCGTCCCTAGCCAGGAACCCAGTCGTCCTCTGTGTCAGAGAGCCGTCTCTCAGTGGTGGAGTACTCAGTCTGTCCATAATCCTTCAACAGAACCTCATTCATAATGTATACAAAACATAGTGCTCTATTGAAGCGCTATGGGCTGGATTTATTAAGAAAGGGTTGTCTAAAACTAGGCCTCCCATTTAAATGTATTTTACCCTACTCCAACCACCCCCTTTAGTCAGTATCACACGGTCTGATTATTGACTAGTCTTATTTAGCTTATAAATCCTGTCCAGTGGTACAGCGCCCGGGTCTTGGCTGTAAGCGTTGTACAGTTTGACAATGTTCCGAGTTTCTCCACCCTTCTGCCTCCTATAACTAGTTATAACGAGCTATGCTGTGATAGCACCTTATAATATGAATTATGACATGATGTGCTATCGTAGTACAAAACATTTACCACACCTGAAATCAAAGGTTTTAAGTACAGCAACTTACAGCCAAGACCCTGTACAAGTAGTCAATGCTGAATCTCAGTTATAAGCCAAGTATGACTGTTTCAATATCATTTGCACACAGTATTCTGCTAAGGGGAGTGGTATAGGGTATACCCCCTTTTAAGATGTTGTGTAAAAGCCCTTTGAAGCGGACCAATATTTCATGTGTCAGATCGATAAAGACATCATTGCAGTGCTGGGATTTGAAAGGGAATTAAACAAATATTGGTGAGCAGGAGTGGACAGGTGGCCGATAGGAGGGGAGCTGTTACCCCCTTAAGATAAATGTTTATTTATCTCATACTATACCTTAAAGAGGCAGTGCTCCATTGCACATAATATGGCCAACATACTGGTTACCAATGTTCACTGTAATCTATAGATTTGCACAGGATTGTCTTACAATAATAGAATAAAATCATTCCTAAGTTTCAACAGCATTACTCTGGATTGGGCTGCTTCCTAGCTATAATTATATCCAGAAATTAAAAATGTATCTGGGCAGACAAAGAATACACACTGCAAAACTGGATGGTGGCAATAGTAATCAGGCTTGGGGACAGGGAATGTATAATGAGCTATGGAGCGGTCTTGGGATTATACCTTTCAGGCTTTGGAATTCCCGTTCCAGCTTTTTCCTCAGATCCATCTGCTCCACTAACAGTTTTTGCAGCTCATCTGTAGGAAAACAATCTGTCAGAGAGGGCAGCCTTCATGTAACACAGACACTCAGATCACCACTAGCCCATACCTCTCTGTACATAGATCTGTCAGAGGGCAGCCTTCCATGTAACACACACACTCAGATCACCACTAGTCTATACCTCTCTGTACATAGAAGGTCATAGACAACAGGCTCCTCGGAGAACAGATACATTTCCCTTTACATAGTACTTCCATATCACCAAAGTATTGTCTTAGTTCAGCATGATTAGATACACCTTTAGGGCCTGATGTAGAGCTATTTACACTGAAATAGTAAGTGTAAATTGCACAAGATTCCAAATGGCACGGATCTTTAGAGTCCAACTTGGGCAGCACGGTGGCCTAGTGGTTAGCACTTCTGCCTTACAGCACTGGGGTCATGAGTTTGATTCCCAACCATGGCCTTATCTTTGAGGAGTTTGTATGTTCTCCCCGTGTTTGCGTGGGTTTCCTCCGGGTGCTCCGGTTTCCTCCCACAATCCAAAAACATACTAGTAGGTTAATTGGCTGCTATCAAAATCGACCCTAGTCTCTCCCTCTCTGTGTGTATATGTATGTTAGGAAATTTAGACTGTAAGCTCCAATGAGGCAGGGACTGATGTGAATGAGTTCTCTGTACAGCGCTACGGAATTAGTGGCACTATATAAATAAATGATGATGATGATGAACTCTACATCAAGCCCTTAGTAATAACTGTACACCGTATGCTCACAACACACAACCCTACATGTAAACCCCAGTAGAGGCCAACTAGTAGAAATAATACAAACAATAACAAAAATTAACATAAAGCCATTTCGATATTGTACTCCGAAAAATGCACTGCAAGTCTCTAGGTTCACATGGTGGATAGTACAGGAGGAGCTGTGTACTATACAATACAAATATACCGCAGGGTGTGTTACTTCCACATTGCTAACATCACTACAGACTGTAGGCTGGACAGGGCAGTGTAAAGTGCAGAACACAACGAGAACTTTTGGAAAGTTTCTTTGTCAATCATAATACAAAACCCAAATTTAGAAAAATAGCAGAAAGTCTACACATACAATGAGCCCTACAGTATGTGTGCACAGCACAAGAAACCTCATCAATCGGGTGTTGTCAAACAGTGGCACACAAATTTCATATCATTTGCATACATCAACACACACACAAACACAGCTCTCTTCACACTCACACTTCACTTGTTTCTACAAAGACATTAACATCTATGACTAATGAATGTGTAATCTAGAAAGCTTGTCTGAGAGGTGTATATGCCAATTATTCCAGGAGACACAAAAGCAATGCCATCTTTTTATGTTCAGGAACTGAGCTGAACTCCTAAATGGCAATGAATTCTAATCTAATTGTTGTCATTATCCTAGTAAAACACTGACAAATGCAATGCCTACTGTAAGAAGCATGATCTGTATATTAATAGCCCTTATGAACTGTTATCATATGCTGCAGGGATGTACAGTAGTAAAATTAATTTTCTAAGGGCTCTGAAATCATTACCTATTAACTCTGACAAAGAAAAATCATTTTCTCAAAGAAAACCTCAGAGTCTATCTGGTTTACACAAAACTAATTTACAGCGTCTGCGTTAACTAAACCACAAAGGCAAAATTATATTTTCTGCAGATACGTGGCTAATTTCCTGAGGAAAACGACACCAACCTTTTGCCATATTTTCAATGTCTTTTTCTACAAACTGGGTCCCGGTGACGTCGATGGGGCTGTCTTCCTCCCCTGTGAGAGAACAGCATGTACAGTGAGACTGAGGATAACTCCTTTAATACTGAGGCATACAATAGTAATGCATTGACATTACAAGGCAACATTTGGACTAAACCATTGGCTCAAGACACGATTGTGGTGACTAAGAAGGACACATAACTGTAATCATTAGATGCTATTTCTACGTCCAAATCCAACTCTGCCCATCTCAAAGTTACTTGTTTATCTCATGTATCACTGGCACCAGCTATAGGACTAGTACAGTGTTGGTTAACCTGTGACACTCCAGATGTTTGTGAAACTACAAGTCCCAGCATACCCTTCCAGCAATAAGCTGCTATATATTGGCAAAGCATACTGGGACTTGTAGTTTCACAACACCTGGAGTGTAACAGGTTAGCCAACACTGGACTAGTCTAAGTCCTGAGTCCTCGTGATGTTTCCATTGATAATCAAATGACTTGTAACCCATTGTTATTAATCTGTCTGATGTTTTATGATGTTACTATGAAGTTTTGATATATAATATTCACACTGCAGCCTGAGTAAAAGCCTAACTGCAATCTACAATGATTAATACATACAACATGCATAGGAAAGCAAGATATAAAACTGCTTCTTCCGTCTGTCTTGTACTTTCTGCCCAAATGTCGTAGTCTTTATTTAAATTAGCAGTTGCTGTGGCCTGAAGGTGCTGTGGCACTAAACTCTTTGCTCACTTGATAGCAGGTTGCCTGAATCTCTCAGGTAAAATAGCTTGAAATCAACTGTAAAATATGCTTTATTCCAACATGAAGGCAACAGATGAGTCAATAATAATGATCTGCAGATTGCCTCATTGTCAATAAAATTGATGTTCATTAAAAAATAATTTTCTGTTTTACTTTACAATGAGCAGGAAAAGGAAGTGTTTACTGAGAGTGTAACGTTAACATATTCTTCTTCACCTGGAGGAGAGACAACTACTGTACTGAGAAATATATCCATGTTATCAGCTAATTCTAGCAGTTCTCTTCCTCTCCCCAGGAAGTTAGAGAATATATTCAGCAGTCACTTAGTAGGAAGACTAGATACTATGGGCCAGTGTCATTAAGGCATGTATCTGCCGATTTTGAGTGTATCATATATAAAAACACTCTGCGCATGCCCAGACCTGGGACATATGGCCGTGATCGCAGACTTACTACAGCCTACGATTTCAGAGAATGAAGGGGACAGGGAAGGGGCATTTGGCCGCAGTCAATTTACAGTGAGGGTGCGCCATGCTTGAGCGCACGCAGCCACTTATGAATCAAGCTCTGGCCATTTCAATGTTACTTGTTTTTCTGCCGTATCTCCTGCACCAGCTATAGGGCTAGTCTAAGTCCTGAGTCCTAGTGATGTCAGTATCATATACATGCTATAACATGTGTCTGCAATCAGGAGTAACTGTAAGAATGTCTTATGTACAGTGGACATTAAGTACAGCCTAATAAATGTTTTTCCAAGGGGAAAAATATATATAAAAAACAACTTTTTTTAAATTTCCATTTACAATCATAAATAACTATATTATTGACAGGTAACATTAATTGCTTAACATATTTTTTTTCTGTGCGTTCTTTTCAGATTTTACATTCCACATAGGTGTTGTACTTATCCTGCAGTGTCAGGTCTAGTAGAGCAGAATAAGCCTACACCTGTAGTCATCACCACATGTATCTGTAGATCTGTTCCTTATTGACCTTGGGAGTACGGGGAGACGATTTACGTGCGGCTTATAACAAACGGCACGATGCGCGCAGTATGCGTGCCTTAATGACTCCGGTCCTATGTTAGGAGAAGCGAGCAGCACTCCAATCTCCCAGCAGCCTGCTGCAGATAGCAGCTGGAGGGTCAGGATGAGCGGAATCCTAGGAATTCCATGGTCAGTAATGGCTTTATTGCCAGAGGCCGTCTGCCACTATCTAGCTAGTAAGATATAAGTGGAGTGTTCACTTATTTTATAAACGAAATGTCCGCTTAATTTTTTTTCTAATTAAGTTCTCCACTTGAAAATACAATAAACTGCAGACCTTATACTTAAAAAAACATCATGGGACAGCAGCGTGATATCCCGAACTTAGAACAAGCACGTGGTGTCATATGGGGGACATTTATAAGAGCGGTCAGTCATTCATAGCCATCAGTTATCTATCCGCACCGTTCTCCTCTGCGCATGTTTTTATAAATGTCCTAATGTTTCCATGTAAGATATCGGCCTACTGATATTGGAAACATTAAGGGGCATATTTAATAACGCACGATAGTGCTTTTAACGGGTAATTAAGGTCCCACAGTGTCCTCCGCAAATTTATTAAGGGGGCATCGCAGCAGATATCATGGATATCATGGATATCTGCTGCTTTGCACTCCTCTTCGTTTCTGGGAGCAGTCACCATTCAACAGAATGGTGACTGCTCCTGGCCGCAATCTAACAAGTCCCGAAAAAACATTTTTTTCGGGAACTTGTCATGTTAATGTACGCCAGCTGCAGCTGGCGTACATCATCCGAATTGAGGAAATCTAATGCTGTCAGCTCTGCTCCGGAGAGCAGAGCTGTACAGCGCATGTGTGGAGGGATCACATGATCCCTCCCTGTCACTCAGCGCTCTCTCTCTGCAACTATCGTTGCAGAGACAGAGAGGGGATCTGTGTGCGCATGTCCAGTTCTTGGAACTGGACATGCGCACTTAAAGAGTGAAGAGAAGACCCGAAGACAGCGCTTCCGAAGAGGGGGGGGTAAGTATGTTTTTTTTTATCACTGAAACAGCAGTTTTTCGGAACTGCTGTTTCTGTGTACGGCTGTACATAAATGTGAGAAGTAGTTCAATCCTTATCATTGCGATAAGGATTGAAAACTACTTTTCACTTTATGTGAATAATGATAAATGTGCCCCTTAATATGGTGCTGTGGTTGAAAACCGAAAAAATTGAGCGGTATACAAAGTCCAATACCTATCATGTACAAGACGGTAAAAAAGTGAAATGCACTCCCATGAAATAACACTCTTTAAACAATTGAGTCAGTTATTTAAATATTTATTTGGTGAAAGCTGGAGGGGACAGGCTGTTTTACTGCTGATTTAAATCTCCTTCTATCGATTGTGAATAAGAAGTGCCAAAGATGTATTATTAATGTGGACATTAAACAGGAAGAGGGGGTAATGAGTGCATTTTATAGGATTGGGAGGTAAAACACAAACTGCTCATTTATTAGACAAGTGGGAAGGAGCATTCCCGATCTGTAAAGATGTAACATTAGCAAGATATAGTAGATGGGTCCAGCGATAGCACCTACCTCTGTCGGGGTGTAGGGGGCTTGTGTGAGATATATGGCTCCTTTGGTCTTGAAATGGTTTCCTGCTTTCCATATCCTCGGCAGTTGAATGACTGTCTTCTGAATCTTGCTCTTAAAAAGCAATAAACCAGTTTTCAACTCTAAGCAAGCAGAAACTCTGCACTTGACATACATAAAACTACACAGAGCTAGGAGGCTCCTCACTGTAGTTCTGATCTTTGGGATATAGAGTGTTAAACAAAGCCACAACGTCATCCTAGCAGACACAAACTTTATAGACTGCACAAATCAATGTAAGCAAAGATTTCAACATTTGTAGCTTAGAACAAAACTTTATTCGCATTGATTTCTTGCAGAGAGCTGAAAACGTCAGCCCTGCAGGCAAATAGGACATCCCATTCAAACAGACAACAAACAATGTTTTTGATTATATAAACATATAAATATTTATTCTGCAGGTCATAATTCTTATTCGAAAGTACTTATCATTAATATACTCAATTGTGCTGTGTATCTTTAGTGGTTTGTACAAGCTGTTATTTTTGCAGCAATTGATCAATATCCCAAATGAAATAAATATTGATTCATTTGCTATACCTCCTATATATGGAGTGAATATGA
Organism: Mixophyes fleayi; assembly: GCF_038048845.1. NCBI lineage: Eukaryota > Metazoa > Chordata > Amphibia > Anura > Limnodynastidae > Mixophyes > Mixophyes fleayi. The sequence continues at coordinate 79,908,375 of NC_134405.1, forward strand.
ACAAGTCAGTGACACAAGGTCAGGAAGCTGTCTGTCACTGACACTTGTCAGAACTGGAGAAGGCTGCTGTACAAGACCAGACATACAGGGTTTTTTGTTTTAGTCTTCTCAGCTAATTCACCAAACTTGCATGTCATTTCCTTTACTGGAGAAGCGCACTGTAAAGCTGGGTACACATTACGAGTTTTTCATGCAATTAATTGTGCCGATCACATGCTAAACGGCCGTTAGGTCTGATATTGCATTAGTGTGCACGCTCCCACGATCATGTTTTATTGTACCAAAGCACATCGTATCGTTTGATTTGGTTTTATTAACTTCCTAAAAATCCGGGCAGCGAAGGAACAATTTTGGGAAAATGTGGAAGTGTGTATGCACTCACATCCGGCAGTGTCTATAGATCTCTATAGAATGTGCAGAGTCACAATCTTTTCAGTAGATGGTTATGACAGATGAAGATCACAGACCTGAAGGTAAATTGTAGGTACGTACACATAAATCTGCATGCTCATCCGGACTTTCAGTCGTTGGTAAAATCGTTACAGAAATCGCATCTGCTGTAATTTTCTGTAGTGTGTACCCAGCTTAGGTGTGAGCATGGTTTCTCCACAGGCAACTATACTAACAAGGGTGTGCGTTGCTTTTGTCAGGAAGTTGTATGCACTCTGCGCATACACACACACATCATACATAAACAGATTAAAAATGAAGAACTTCAGCACAAAGATAGAGCGACATATACATATATAGGTAGACAGATACATAGTTAGACAGACATAAACATAGAGCGATAGATAGATATTAGGTAGATGAATGAGGCGCAGATATTGCAGCAGTGGTCAATGCTGGAACACACCTATTATGTAAATAATGGTAGCACAATCCTTTGATATATGACGGCCTGGTCTAGTGTCCTTTAAAATGTTAAACAAATATAATGACTTGGGAACATATAGACATTTGCTAGGCACATGGGACCCTTGCTGTCAGTAGGAGCAGATAAAATGTAGCATTTCGGTCACATGGCTCTCCCATGCTGTGTGTGCAAAATTATTTCTCCCACTCTATTTGCTGAAGAAGTCGCGGTGCCCAAGTACCTGAGAAGCTGGATGAACTTTCCATAGCTTAGTAAATCAGTCTATCTTTCTTACCATTTGGATCTAGGTTGCAGAGATAAGATGCTGGGAGGCCTTGGTGTGGGGTACTACCCTTCATGGACGGAGGAACATCTGCCATCTGCTTTGTATAAACCTGCAGGATACAAGATCAAAATATTTGGTTGTGACATCATTTAAACACTTTTAGATTATAGCAATATCTTACAATTTATGACAAAGACGGACCAGGAAACTACCATGTACAAAGAATTAGACAAAGCTGGCCGTTTACTGATGACGTCAAAGAATGAAAAATATGCAGATACAGAAAGCTACAATGACATTGTTCCAATAATATTAACTCCATTACCATGGTATAGTCAGTGCATGTCTTTATAATGAGGTGACACATGCTGGAGTACAAACGTAGGCAGTGCTAGCCAGGATCGCGGAGAATCCAGGTTCCATGAGCAGATTGTGACATTATTAAAAACAGTTCTACAATAATACACAATTTATGAAACCTCCGCAAATAATAAATTGGTACAATCTAAGCGAAAGTCATTTATAACTTAAACAGATATATTTTTTTCCCATTACAACTACTGTACTGCTTTTCTTTTTCTGCCAATGATAGTGGGTGGAACTTATAGGCACAATAGGGAGCAAAATATTTTTTAGGTTAGGATTAGTACCTGTGAAATGTTTAGAAGGTACGACACAAGAGCACAAACAGCGACAGCTTGGGTGAAGAAGTGCAAGATAAGCTTAGGAAGAGTTTAATGTGTAAAATGCAGCAAATATATGACAGTAGTCCAGCAATTGTATTAATGTTACACAGGGGAGGACCACTTTAACCATCCCAAAATTCTGTCTGCTCCAGTTTGCATTGAATGCCCCCCACCCTACACCTCTTTCATTAAAAAGGCTCTCATTGGGCTCTTCAAGCCCACTAGGAAATTTGCCATTGTTAGATGATCAGGCAGATGCTTCTCTTAAGATCTGTAAATAATATAGGATCTTAAAGAGGACAAGCATTTTATTATATATAATTATCAGTGCTTCAGAGAAAATTGCCCACATTAGAAAGGGGCCAATATACGCAATCTCTTCAAAGAGCTGCCCTGGTACACTGCAGCCTGCGAGCATGAAAGGACTTTCTCTAATCAGGATAATTAACTCTATGTTAATATGGTTAGATAGAACCTTACAGGTGTCCTCCATCTACAGGGGAATCGGGCAACACAAAGAGAGATTAAACTCCTGGGGTACGGTTGTGTATTTCGAAGGTAAATGTTATGGTCTATAATTACCTCTGCTCTTTAGAAATGAGCAGACTTACTTGATACAATTACACACAAAACATTATTGAATAGAAGCAGGGCTATTCATTTTAAATATTAAAATTACATGTTTGCAAAGAAGGTAGATGATACATTTAAGATATATTTTATCAAGGACAATCACATGCTTGATCAATTTTGTATTCGAAAACCACAAGATTTATATATAAATGTCCGAAGACATAAAGGCAACGTAGACCTTTGTATCCAGAAAGCCTACATAATCTATGTTTCCATTAAACGGTATTATTTATACACAAACTTTTACTGTTCCCTACTACTACACTGGTCCTACATCTGTTCTGCTGGTTGGCACAGTCCCACAATCCACCTGGTATCCACCACATAAGGTCTGTACCTTGTAGATCAGCATGATCCATTACAGTGGCTGTCTCTGATTTTCTATTTGGTTGCACAAGAACACACCTACACTTAATGTACTCAAAGAATATTTAACATCTTTTACACCATTTCTGCTATATACAACCTGCCTCAGTAATGTGGTGGTAGGCTAAATACCAATTATGACACAGTTTGTTTTACCCTGTTGTTTTTTAATTTGTGTACAATCTAAAATTCCATTAATGTGGGGATCAGAAAATATAAAAAAATATTTCCAGGGAAAAAAAAAACAATTTGATCTCTACGGACGTGTATTAACAGGAACAGCTTAAAAAATCATATGGGAGCACTTGGGAAAAGGTGGCTGCTTCCTGACCTTGTATATTCATAGAAAATTGTGATTGGCAGATCTGATATAATAGTTATGAAATATGTAATATAAATACACACACACAAAGTGAGATATTTTTAGTGGGAGTGTTTATTTGTAATTCAGATTAGTGTAACAAACTATAGTAACCCCATATATGAGAGTGTAATAATCCCTAAACAATGATCATGACATGTTATCGGTATTGCTCTGACAGTGATTGCATAATAGATGCATGTATTATATCTAGCTTTCTTCTTTGGTATAATACAATCAAATATGACATACCTCACAGACTTCAACTATGATGGCTATATCATGCTCTCAAGTCTAAGTGCTACTTCTAATGTAACAGCAAAAGGTAAATATTAATATTGGCCCTCAGACAACTCTAGAAACTGTGTCATGGAAATCCAGAACTAATCAAACCAGCTAAAACAAATGCAAAAAAAAACAAAAAAACTGCAATATCCATGCAGCATAAATATAGATGCATAAACAGTGGTTCATCTCTGAGTGTAGATGTGCAATGTAGTTTACTCTATAACTGGATGAGAGCCAGTTATTTTTGTCATACAAAACATACATAAATTTATCTTAAATGCATAATAGAATAGTGTGAGTGTAAATATATATATATATATATATATATATATATATATATATATATATATATATCTATCAGTAGCAGTAGTTATATAGAGTATGAAGTACTATATTTTGTATAGTCAGGACTCCACTTATTATGGGCTACATATAACCATGATGTGTTGGTAAGAGCCAGGCACTGGGCTGCCCTGTATGTAGTGATGTCAGTGTATGTCTATAACAACCTCCCCTCCGCCCCGGGGCCGCCCATGTCTCTCACCTCGTAGCCGCCTGGACTCCTCGGGCTGTCTCCCGGGCTCTGCGCCCTCCTGTCCTCCGTCTCCCGGGCTGAGGCGGTGGATGAGGCGCTGGAGCAGGGCCCTTGTCCTACACTCGCTCCGGTCTCCTCCTCCGGGAAGCGGCCTGACTCTACGTCCACCTCGGGCTCGTCCGCGGTGTCCGGCCCGGGGGAAGCGGAGCGGTAGCTGGAAGTGTCACTCAGTAGATCCGGGGAGCTGTATCCCGCGGGCCGGCTCGGCCCATACAGCTCCCGACTCCCGTACAGCTTGGCCAGACTCTCGGCCGCCTTCACCACCGGTCTGAAGGCGGAGATATAGCGCAGCTTCCTGGGGGTCAGGGGCTCCCCGGGCCGCCCCTCGTCCCCGGATCTCTCTTCCTCTGTTGCCCGGTTCGGGGCCTTCTCCTCCGGCGTCTCCCCGCTGGTCTCTGGTTCCTCGCTGTCCCCGGCGGCCTTACTGGCGGCCGGCTGCTGGGCTAGGCCCGGGTAGGGCGGTACTGGGAGCGCCCCGGCTGCCGGCCAGAAGACGGGAAAATGGGGGTAGACAGAGTCCTTAGAGGCCGGGGCCGCCGGCCAGAAGACCCCGGGCAGCCCCGCACCTTTCCCCGCATCTCCCAGCCCGTCATCCTTCTTGGCGCACAGGCCGAAGGCTGGGAATCCATACGGGGGCGGGGGGAAGAGCGGCGGGGTCATCTTGTGCAGCACCCCGGAGAAGCCCTTGCTGGGCACCGGGATGAGGGGGAAGCTCCGGGCCACCTGCTCCTCCTCCCCCGCTGTCACCCGCAGGCTCTTGGCCGGAGGTGGCGGCGGCGGGGCGAGCTCCAGATGCTGCCGGGAGGAGGCCGGGGAGGGGAAGGCTCTCTTGCGGGTGCCCCCGTTGAACATGGCCTTGACGTCCTCCCAGGAGTGGGCCAGCTCGTCCGAGGCCCCGGGGTCGCTGAGCCGCAGGTGCCGCCTCCAGCTGTTGAAGTTGGCGGCGTCGGGCTGGGTGTACTTGGAGTCCGGGGCGCGGTGGGAGTGGAAGATGAACTTGTTGGGGGAGAAGTAGAGTCCGCAGTAGCCGCACTTGATGCACTTGGCCCGGGAGCTGTTGTACCGGGCGGGGATGAAGCTGCCCCGGCAGCCCCAGGCGCACTCGTGCACCACGTCAAAGGCGAAGTTCTCCGGGAGTTTGGGCGGCCGGTGCTCCCCCAGGAAGGACTTGCACAGCCGCTCGGCCTCCCGCTTGGTGATCATCCCGCACCGGCGGGAGGAGATGGGCATTGCCCCAGCTCGGCGCAGGATCTCCAGCTGGACAGGGGTGCACTGCACGCAGGTGATGCCCAGGGCCACCCTCCGGTTGTGGATCTCGTTGTAGCTGTAGCTCTTAAGGAGGGTGTTGGAGATTTGGGCCAGGCACAGCCGCTCCTGCCCGTCTATTACCAGGGACACGATGGGCACCCCATAGAGGGAGGTCTCACCCACCTGGTTGGGTTTGAGGTGCCCCGAGAAGGGCTGGCTGTCCTGGGACTGCTGGTGCTGCTTGGAGCTAGGGGGGGAGCTGGGCTCTCTTTGGGCGCTTATCCCCTCCATGGTTTCTCCTCTGAAAGTTTATATAAACAAAAAAAAGAGAGAGATGGGGAAATTAGTAAATACCTTACACATTAATGTTACATTACACACGATACAGTCCCTATAGGGGGGGTTGTTTGTGGTGTCATTTACATGAGTTATACATGATAGAAAACTAATAGTATGAACAGAATTCTGAGTATTATCACTTGAAGTCTTGTAAATAAGAATAAAATATGTTCTATAAGAAATACAAGACAAATAGAAAATATGTTTGGCTATTTTTAAGAATAAGAGGTAGTAATGTAAATAATGGTCATTCAAATTGGAAAGAGCTAGTAGTTACCTTAGTTCAATTTAATTTTATTTTAAAGTATGTTTATATGTTCAAAAAATGTAGGTGCCGTATAATTTAATTCCAATTAATAAACGACATGGTTAATAAAACCATTTTTGTTGAAGGATGGCATTAATTTTTGACGTCATTATTCTGATAAGTGATGCTGATTTCATTTTAAAGGGTTAATACAATCTCTATAAAAATAGGAATACATTATTGGAACTGCTTCATGAAAATGTAATGTGGTTTAACTGCCCAATTGATGCCAACTAAAATATGTATCGTAAGACAATGGTCAATTTAGTAGTGTGATGTTGAATAAAATATAGACGATTTCGTTCATTATTTAACTACTGTCGCACTGTACAATTGTGTTTTATAAGGAACATATATTCTAGTGTATTTAATCTTTTAAATGTAGTTTGTAGTTATCAATATAGTAAACTATACAAGTCAGTTCATGTTGCTGCGAAATCCTATTTAAGAGCTTCCAATTTACTTTTCTTCATCCTATTTTGGGTCATATCCTACTAAACTTTTTATGCTTATTTTTGTTTTTTTCCGATTGCTTTTAGTATTATTATTTTTTTAATGATCAGAAATTCTATTTTCTCTCCATTTACCAAATCCTCCATCTTTTTTTATCTGTCACACTTCATGCGAGTACGCTGTACTCTCACTAAAATATTCCAAAAATCACACTCCTGTATATCATCTAAGAGCAGAGTTATAGGGTAAACTACACTAGAAACACACCCGGAATTATTTGGCTTCTCTGATCAATCAGTGACCACTGAGATTTTTTGACTGGTCATCCTTGAACCCTTTTGTCACTTAGATTCCACGCTCATTAAGGGCCCAAAGTACAATTTTTGGTGAATTTAAATTGACATTTTACGGTTCTGCAGCGATCTGTAAAGGCTCAGAACTGCTAGGATCTGCTATAAATAAATTATTAAAGAAGTTGGTAAAGAAATGTTTAAAAAATAAACACGATATTTATGGTACACATGAGACTATTGGAAACAACAAAGAAAACGCAGTGAATCAGAATAGAAGGAATCGTAAAACGAGTGTAAAACACGCTGGGATTCAATACAGAAACTGAGCGTGTGGTGATAAAACATGCAGGATAAACAAACTGTAAATAGCTGGTAGTAAAACAATTCAGATTCCATTGTGATAAGACACAATAACAACGTTCTGGCTCAATATAAATATACTCAGGTGGAATATAGAAGTATACAGGTTTTGTATGTCGGATTAAATTCTGCAACTGGAAGCGAACTTTATTTAAAGGTACAGACTAAATAGAATATTACAATCTCATCGGTTTATTGTTTTTAATTGTCGCGGAAATCTAATCTGTTGTGTATACGTTTTATACTGCTATTTATAATATTTATTTTGCTTGCACAGGACACACTTATTGTGTTTTAGATTGACATTAGGATTGGAAATATGTTAAAACCGGAGGAATTAAGCTTGTGGAGTGTATTATATCCATGTAAAAATCAGATAGAAGTATTGATGAATATGTGATCCTTAATAAAAAAAAAAATAGAATTAGAACTGAAATATCACAATTTATAATTCACATGCAGTTGGATAACTTAGGTTATTCCCGTAGGCAGGTAGAGGTATGGGCAGAAATAGACCTTTCTGACATGTAAACATGATGTATTCAAGTAACCTGTCCAATTAGAGCATGTTCAACAATCTTCCATTGCTCAATAAGAAACCCCGGTCCTTGCCCCAGCCATGATATAGCGACCTCCTTTCCCATTGTCTCCTAATTCAGACTCCTAACCCTGATCTGATGTTTGACCACAGCCCTCTCCTTACCCTCCTGCCACTTGTTCCATCATTAAACTGTGATCACTTCTCAAAATTCCCATCCCTGCCCCACTTACTTGTAGAAAATAGCCCATCGTCCGTCAAAGAAAACTTGAGTTCTGCCTTCTACAGATTGGCTACATGTGAAACTCTGTCCTGTACAACACCAGCAGCTCTCCAATATCAGCTTTACTTACTGAATGATAGATGGCCCTTTCCTTTCTACAATGGCTATCTTGTTACCTTCTGTGTACCAGACACAGGCTGCTGTCTAGTCCCATCTCTATAATCTCCCTCTTGTTCAGAGGTTGCTCACTTCTTTAAAAACCTTTGTACTTTTAGTGCCCATATCAATGATTTAGTGATTGTGCTGTGGACCTACCTAAACCCCCCGCTTGATATTTTTCCCCCCTTGACAAAACATGTGAACATAATATTTCTGATTTAAACACCAATATGACCAGAATATAATGCCCAGTGTATGACTGTGTTCTCCCTCCAGCTACACAACACAACCATATTATGTCCTCGGCTGTTTGTTTGCCAAGAACGAACCTAAATGAACCTTAATTGCTCTGATCTCTCCGCTATTTCTATGGACACGGCAGAAAATTGTCCCCACTTCCTGTTTATCCCAATTTGCTTAATTATATATTAATTCTTCCACTTATGTATGTACCGAATTACTTCAATAGTTTCGTTTGCTTTATATTATATCTTTATTTCAAGTATTAGTAGGGTATATAATATATTATACGATTTGCATAATTAATTGTGCAAACCCAATCGGACAATTATATATAGTAGATATGGCACTATGGCATTGAAGTTAGCAGTAACACACTCTCCTCGCTCATTGTAATCCTTTTTGTGCTATTCCAAATCCAGATATTCGTCCTTTTAAAAGTCTTCACAAGGGATAATCCCGGGGAAGATTAGTTTATTTAACTGTACCAATAGCAAAAGTCCAACACAAGGAATAGGAGAGACTCAGCCAAATAAATCGGCTTATCTTAAAGAGATCACATAATGAAGGAGATTTCATTGTAATTACACAGAATAAGATGAGCATGGATTGTATTCTGCTGGTGGAAATATGAGCGTCCCTCTTTCACCCTGTTTGTTTTAGGGACACTATTTTCAAAACAATTTTTAAATAACAATTAAACACAACCTAAAAAATAATATGATTAGAGCAGAGCAATAAAGTGCCCGAATTTTCGGATATAAATAATGTTATCAAACATTTTACATGGAGATATATAAAAAATAACAATATATATATATATATATATATATATATATATATACATTGGACGCGCCGGATGGAGCGCGATGTCTTACCCTTGTGGGCTGTGGATGGGTCCTATGTCCCCCAGTGTAAGCGCTGTCTTCCACTGTTCCCTAACACTGCGCTCTTATGGGCGCACAGGCGCGCTGGACATGAAGGCTCAAGCGGTTTACATGAGCTGGGGTCTGGCTGAGGAGGTCCAGGGTCCACTCGAAGTGTGCTGAGGATGCGGCTGATGTGAGGACTCGCAATGATCCAGTGACAGCTAGAATAATAGGGAGGCGACTCCACTTAGCACTGACATATTTACATTAACCCCTTGTGTGCACACATTGTCCAGCCAGCACAGGGTGGGCTCCTTTCTCCCAGAGAGTCAGACGAGCAGGAAATGCGAGAGGTAAGTGGGGGGATTATTCACCTGTGAGTGTTTATTAGATACCACCCTCGCCCTCCTCCCATCGCCAGGGGGGCTGCATCCTCCACTCTAGAGCCGAGTGCTGTGCACGAAGTGTGTGGGACCCTTTAAATCCGATGTGTGAGAAAAGTGTAATCATGAAGATGATAATTATTACTAATTAATTGCTGGATAAACATAAGAGGATTCGATCCATTTCCCAAGATCTCTCAGATACTTTACCATGGAAGGAAATGTGTTTCATATTTAAGAGTGGCAGGTATAAAGTGAAGCAGGCTAGGGGCAGATCATTTAAGAATGACAAATGGGAAGAAGTAAAACAAATACAACACTCACTCTCTACACTGAGATTTTGTAAGGAATACTGGATTCAGAGATTGATCAGTTTTGACTTCCATCATGTCTCAGTGTTAAGTGATAAGGAGTATTGTATTTGGAGCAGTGTAAAGAGGTTAGTTATTTGTAAGCAAGAAAGTGTCTCTGATTGAAAACCATTGCTAAAAAAATAACTAGATCCAAGTTCGTTTAATATCTCCTAACAAACCTCCACTTACATAAGAAACAATAGCAACCCCGCACTCACACTGCTTGCTCCTGTCCTATATAAATATCCATGGGGTCATACATTTGTACCGGACACTAAATAAGACATATCCAAACACGTATTCACACACATGCACAATTTCCTCTTACTCCCCTTTAAAGCTTTAGCTGATGGATTTGTGCAATTGTCTGAGAGGTGCTAGAGTAACCTATTGTTTGCTTTTATTATTAGCCGTTCATACAGTAATCAGTATGAACCAATTCTAGTCTCCAGAGAGAAGTGTCTGCTGCAGATTCACTGTCCTAAGCAGGATCCCCAACAGTGTTTACTAAGTGCTCTGTATTCTAGAGACTATCTATCTATCTATCTATCTATCTATCTATCTATCTACATTCCTAGCTATCTGTTATCTATCTATCTATCTATCTATCTACATTCCTAGCTATCTGTTATCTATCTATCTATCTATCTATCTATCTATCTATCTATCTATCTATCTATCTCTATCTATCTATCTCTTATCTATCTACATTCCTAGCTATCTGTTATCTATATAGCTATCTATTTATCTATCTATCTATCTATCTATCTATCTAAATTCCTATCTATAGTCTCTCACTCTCATCTAGTTATCTCTAATATCTACCTAATCTCTCTCTCTCTCACAGCTCTATCTGTGTTTTCTCATATCTATCCACTATCTATATATATATATATATATATATATATATATATATATATATATATATATATATATATATGTCATCTAACTATCTATCTGTTTATCTCATATCTATCTATACATCTCATAACTATCTATTTATCAATCTCATTTATTCCCTTCGTGTAAGGTTCCATAATAAATACCCTGCCATTCGCATGTAGAAGCTGTGTTATTTCCCATACATACCTCCCAGATATTTACTTTTCACGTTCTTACAAAGCAGCATATTTTACATTATATCTCCCGCAGTAATTTCAGGTCCAGCTTGAGGTTTTCACAAACCTGCACCCCAGGCGTTTTATAAAGCATTGTGGCATTAACAGCTCTTAATGGACACGTTAATTAAACTGTAATTAATCATACTGTCCGGAGTAAATTTGAACAATTACACTAATCAAACAGAAGTTAATATCGGTCAGAGCATAGCCCGGGGCAACACTTCTGTTTCCTCAGTATCCCCAATAATGGAACGTACTGGGAGTTGTATAACGGAAATAATATAACATAATAATGCACATTTTAGTATTGGGATTCAATATTCACACTATATTTTATTCATGACGGCGAACACTCTACTTTGAGCTTATTCCTAGTGACATTTGCTTAGTGTTTGTAAATATTGTCTGTGAGTGTTAGGAGACAGGAGAGGTGGAGGGAGGGGTGTTCCCCAATCCGCTGCTAGGGAAGTTTGTCCTGAAAACATAGATATAATTATCTTTACAAATTGGATCATTCTCTGTAATTGATAGTGTAATACATCTTGTGTGATATTTGCTTATTTTAACGATGGAATGGTAATAATTGAGGGTGAGTGTTTTTTTTTTCTTCTTCTTTTTTTGTATAATTCACCTGAAATAAATAATCCACGTTTTGCAATGAAAATTAATAACAATTAGTAGAAGACAATTTAATGATCTATTTATATATTAAAGTGTATTTATGATTACGGTGTAAATCTAATCCTTGTGTGTGTATATATCTGTATATATTTCTAGCACTAGATTGCCGCAGCTGGGTTATGGGTGTTGGGGGTGATGATTTGGACCCCTCCCTGCCCTGCTGGGTTACCAGGGAGGGGGTCATATTCAGGGCCATGTCCTCTCCAGACTGTCACACACACCCAGCGTCGGATGCAACATTTATATAGCCGTATAATGGTGAACTTGATACAGATCGTGCACTCGGGTTACGGAGCAGCCGCCCGGCGTCCTCCATCCCCATAATTACAATGTTATTCTGTAATTATGCCTCTGCTGTGAATAATTTAGGGGCTGTGTCAGGGTGGTGACAGGAGGCTGGGTGCCCCAGGTAGGGTCCTCACACCTCACATGTCTGTAATTAGACTTAAATCTTCCTCTCTCTCAACTTTCTCTTGGATACAGGATCCAGAGTCACCTGTCTGCGACCTGCAGCCACCTCCTTATATCAGCCTCGTCCTCCCGGGTGTTCATTACACTCTTTTTATTTTATTCTTTTCTACTTAAACTTGGACTTTTGAGAATGGTTTTAATAATCCAGGTCACCTCCACTTATTATATGTATGCATATTATATAATGCTTAATTGTGATGGGTAATATATACATTTTTGCTTTATTTCCTCCTTAACAAGAATATATTTAATTCCATGGTCCATGTTAGTAACAAATTCTAATAATACCAATCTACTGTGGACATAGTACCATAGTCTTCTAATAAGAATTCTCGGGTTAGTGTGAGGTTATAGAGTCCATTCCTGGCTGGAATATATCGATTTAAGTATGTGACTATGCGATTTATTCGTATTGGAAGTTACGAATGCCAGGGATTCTAATGTAATGGTAATAGTTGAAGAGCAAATATTACAAACACAATCTGCCGTGGAATGTTGTGTAATTAAATGTTGTAATTATTAGTTTACTTACAGCAGACGTGTCTAATTAAAAGTGTACACACACCATTCAGTCTTGTGAGCTTGATGGTGGAAATAGGGATCCATGTGTTGATCTACAGGATCCTTCTATAGAGAGATCAGTACTCTCTACTGCAGGACCTGGACTCCCTGACCCCTGTAAGTGCACGGATGGGAGTTATCACTAGTACAAAGCAGATTCCTCCCCATCCACTGTGCCCATTTTATTAGGACCTCAACATCGCCGACCAACACCTGGTACACACTGAGCATCATTATGGCTTATAAATAAATAGCTTCCAATTAAATGGTGTGCATCACACACACACACACACACACACACACACACACACACACACACCACAATACACACACACACACCACAATACACACACACACTACGACCATTGCTGTGTCATAAATAACCAATATATCTTTTTTTCTTCACTGTAGACTCCCACTATGTCACACTATTCTTATATAGTATATTTAATTACTATGCCAGCCGTCTACTGGATTTTGTGAGTGTATACATTATTCCTCCATCCTAGTCTATATTTTGACAATAGTATCCAGATTTGTTGTAAATCGATAAATAGTCACATTTCATAAAAATAAAATCATCCAGACAATACTTTAAGCCCTTAGCCGACAACCCTGTTACCCTCAGTATCCAATCCCTGGGGCTCTGCTATGTCCTGCAGCTAAAAGGTAACGACAGCACAAGAATTTTATTAGTAAAATATATTGGATTGCATAGTTTGTTCTACGTAAATTTGGTTTATATTTTGTCACTTTTTAGTTGCAGCCATTAAATTATTATCACCCTCAATGTAAACTTCACTGTGCTTTCCAGTATTTACAGTACATGTACAGTACTATGCACTCCTGCTTTTGTGTGATCTCAGTAACGATATAATAAACACAAAACTGGAGCATTTAAGACCTATACCTATAATTTCAACAATATATATATATATATATATATATATATATATATAATGTATATATATAATGTATATATGTATTCTATATTTACATAAACATATTTACACACACACATAGATCATATGATGGCATTACACAAAAAATACATATAATAATATTGTTTGAGATAGATGGCTCCCTGGCCAGTAAATAGACCAGACTCCAAGCATATGACATCACTATACATTACAAACTCTTCTCACTATAATGATGTACATGTGTCTTGTCAGGCTGCCTTCCTCACCGTCTCACATCTCCTAACAGTTGAATTAACTGGAGTGTGTTTTCGTCTGATAATTAGCTTTAATTTACATAATTAGTACAGTATAAAGAGTAGTGGGGATAATCAAAAGGTAAAGACGTATTTTGCTTACTGTGTAAACACGAAGTCTGAATTAAAAAGCAGATGTAATTACAACATTACGTTGTGTTAAGGCAGGGCCCTAATTGTAATGAATTTCTAATTAACATTCAATGATTAGTAAAGGCAAAAGGCTGTAAAATGTATGTGTGTGTGTATTTGTGTTGGAGTACAGATGAGGGAATCTGTCTAGGAGGAGAGAGCTGGTACCTAGAGATGCAGGATAGAGATGGAGCAGCGGGACAGAGCTGTCTGCCTGATCACTGTGTAATTGAGAGGGAATTTAAGGACCACTTTAAGCATTATTAATAATAATAAATAATATCCGGGCAGCATGTCTAAATCATTCCGTAAATGCAGCAACTTCAGCAGACGTGAAATGAGACTGGATATTAATGACTGCTGTACTGAACTTGCTGTGTGTGACTGTATGTGAGTGTGTACATCAATGTAAGTGTGTGTTGGGGGGGGGGGGGTAAGCGTTTTAGAATATATTTTTTTTTTATAGCGTTTTGGAATAATATATGTGTGTGTGTAAACTGTGACAAACACTTTTTATGTACAAGTAATGTATGCAGAGACAAGTGTGCCCGGAGGCTGCACACACGCTGGGGAATATTGGTGTGTTAGATCATGTGTGTGAGTGTGCTCTTGTGTTTGTGACTGTGCACATGTGCTATATGTGAGAGTGAGTGTACGAGTGTGGAAAATATATTTTTAGTGGCACTTAGGTATCAGCCAATGTATTTGTCAGGGTATATTGGGTTAGGCTCCGATCGTTGACATTGATATAGATATATAATATACGTTCGAACTTTAGCTGCAAATTTGAAAGCTGACATATTTTGTAACTATTTATTTAGAATAAAGGTCTGCACTTTTTGTTACCGTGCTCTACTGTTAAAAAGTGACTTCCATGATCCAATAGGAGAATGAGCGTATACATAGTTATACACAACAATTAGGGATATGAGTTGGTATACACAACATTTAGGGATATGAGTAGTTATACACAACAATTAGGGATATGAGTAGTTATACACAACAATTAGGGATATGAATAGTTATACACTACAATTAGGGATATGAGTAGGTATACACAACAATTAGGGATATGAGTAGGTATACACAACAATTAGGGATATGAGTAGTTATACACAACAATTAGGGATATGAATAGTTATACACTACAATTAGGGATAGGAGTAGGTATACACAACAATTAGGGATATGAGTAGGTATACACAACAATTAGGGATATGAGTAGTTATACACAACAATTAGGGATATGAATAGTTATACACTACAATTAGGGATATGAGTAGGTATACACAACAATTAGGGATATGCATAGTTCTACACAAGAATTAGGGATATGAATAGTTATACACTACAATTAGGGATATGAGTAGGTATACACAACAATTAGGGATATGAGTAGGTATACACAACAATTAGGGATATGAGTAGTTATACACAACAATTAGGGATATGAATAGTTATACACTACAATTAGGGATATGAGTAGTTATACACAACAATTAGGGATATGAATAGTTATACACTACAATTAGGGATATGAGTAGGTATACACAACAATTAGGGATATGAGTAGGTATACACAACAATTAGGGATATGAGTAGTTATACACAACAATTAGGGATATGAATAGTTATACACTACAATTAGGGATAGGAGTAGGTATACACAACAATTAGGGATATGAGTAGGTATACACAACAATTAGGGATATGAGTAGTTATACACAACAATTAGGGATATGAATAGTTATACACTACAATTAGGGATATGAGTAGGTATACACAACAATTAGGGATATGAGTAGGTATAGACAACAATTAGGGATATGAGTAGGTATACACAACAATTAGGGATATGCATACTTATACACAACCATTAAGGATATGAGTAGGTATACACAACAATTAGGAATATGCATACTTATACACAATCATTAGGGATATGAGTAGGTATACACAACAATTAGGGATATGCATACTTATACACAACAATTAGGGATATAAGTAGTTATACACAACAATTAGGGATATGAGTAGGTATACACAACAATTAGGGATATGAGTAGGTATACACAACAATTAGGGATATGCATACTTATACACAACAATTAGGGATATGAGTAGTTATACACAACAATTAGGGATATGAGTAGGTATACACAACAATTAGGGATATGTAAAAGTATACACAACAATTAGGGATATGCATAGTTCTACACAAGAATTTCACTCATTAATTGATAGATGCAACTTTTTTTGTCTTACAAAATCTTACACTGTTATAAAGAAGGTGCAATGTGACAAATAGTTTAATATAGCAGTCGTGAAGGTTCCCCCATGTACCCCACCATGTGAAAGGAAACACCAGAAGGCTGAGATGAGACTTATAGGACCTATATTATTTAGCTGAGATGTGTCAGTATGAGACCTATTCAGGTAAATGCAGAAGAGACAGTCGCTGTCTGCTCCGCTCGGCAGGTCTGAGGGGGTTAATCCAGACGTTTACCACCGATATTGTTCCTGTATTGCAGAACATTCATCTCTGACAGAGCCTTTCCTGGGGACATGCTGGGAGATGCTGGGACATACTGGGAGCTGTGGTATCCGCCTCTGACCTTCCCTTTGTCTCAGAATGGGAGATTAGCAGCAAAAATCGGCATTTAATAATTCAGGAGAGGGAATAATTTATCTGTCAGGTCTCAGAGGTCAAGCACATGGGCTTACTCTCTCCTTCCTAAAGTGCCACTTTTACTAGGGAAGTCTGATTTACTGAGCTCAATATTCCGGCAACTTATTAATGAAGAAGAAGGACCCTGTATAGAAGACGGGTTCCCCAGACTGGTTCAGCCACAACACAGCTAGTGCTTCATAAAGCCTGACAAATATTTACACTGCTTTCCCCAGACCAAGGGTCCTGACCTGTGGGTCAGTATCTAAGAGCCTCTGTGCTATCAATAAAATAATTATTATTCTTATTTTAATATTATGTTATACATCATTTCCTAACAGTTATAATATTGTTTATCATAAAGCTAATAAACAAATCTTGCAACCAAGAGAAAAGTGATTGAAAGAAAATACATAATTAGTTTAAACATGAATAATGGGTCCCAAAGCTGACTTTCTGTGTTTATTCCTAGGCGGAAAAATATTATGAACCACCGCACTAGGCCTTATGGAACCAAAGCATTTAAAAGAACTTACATGAGCAATATATGAGCCACCCTATTTTTAAGTGTTCCCCACGCCTCTAAGTTTGTAAAGTTATTTGTGTAGTGTCATCATTAACTTCTGTTTCATGTCATTGGAGGCCATTGTTTTTGTATCCCCTCAATGCACAGCGCTGCATTATATGTTGGCACTATGTAAATAAAGTATAATAATATAATAAAATAAGTGGGCGCATAGCTGGACATATATGCTGTGATTTTGGACACTTGACCATTTACAACAGAGTGCGTAGCTCCAAAATCATTGCTAAAATTATAATGGTCATTTTGGGTCTCTGTGATAGAAATGGATATGATATTTAATCTTTCAACCACACAAACAGTGACATTGGGAGAGATCCAGTTTCTCAATCTGTGTGTGAACCTGCTGGGTCACATCCAGTTTGGCCACCTATATGTGTCCTACACGTTGACCTTCCCCAGCTCGCACACCTCAGCAAAGCTCCATGCTGTGTCCGCAGCCTAGGAGGGATTGACTGTGTGGACTGTGGATCAATATGAAGTCACCCATAATGCAGCTCAGAAGGGAACATGAAGGGTGGTCCATAATTGCCACCATCGGGCCCCCATGGATGCCCAGGCACATTGTACACGCACCGCCCCTCCCTCAGCACCCCTGCTTATATGACATAAGTTCCAGCAGAATTAATCATCATCATCATCATCATCATCCGCAACAACATCGACATCAGCTATTTATATAGCGCCACTAAGGATTGGAAGGATAGGCCCATTCGGCAGGCATATCTAAGTATTAGAGATAAGATTGTGTAAGTAGAAAAAGCAATGGATGCCATACTCTCTGTCTGTAATCATTTTCAGGGCTGCCATCATAAATGGTGGGGCCTGGTGCTAATTAATCTGGCAGGTCACCGATAGTCTGGGAGCACGGCGCATAGTGCTGACATCAATGCGCTGCACGCTATCAGCCTATCAGTGCCTGGGAGCTACCACTACGCAGAGGAATATGGGGCCGGTCGGTCAGACTAAGTCCAGCCCCTCACAGCTGTACCAGCTGTAGCCCCCTGATGGCGGCCCTGATCATCTTATAATTTAAAGAATGAGAAGAGAACTGTATCCAACACTCTTCATCATTGTTGGTATGGGAACTCTGACATATACACTTGTGAATGTACCCAGACACGTTTCATATTCAGTCACCTTGTTATACTTTAGTATACTTCAGTCAAGTCCTACACATACACATCTCCAAAACATACTGGTAGGTTAATTGGCTGCTATAAAAATTGACCCTAGTTTCTCTCTGTCTGTCTGTATGTCTATATTAGGGAATTTAGACTGTAAGCCCCAATGGGGCAGGGACTGATGTGAATGAGTTCTCTGTACAGCGCTGAGGAATCAGTGGCACTATATAAATAAATGATGATGATGATCTCTCTGTCTCAGAGCTTCCTGTTGTAATCTAAGTGAGTGTATATCTATTCATCCAAATGTTACTTTTATTACTATCATTTATTTCTAAAGTATTATTTTGTCTGTATAGCTCTATGTTTACCAGATCAGATGAGCTCTGTCTTTCTGTAATATTTACATACACAAGATTTTGCATACTACAGCACAACATCTAAGTGACGAGTTATTCTTGATGTTTATTTCTAAAGTCAGGGGCGGGCCGCTCAGTCCAACCGCTGTTAGGGCCGCCCCCCCTCCCCCCTCCGATGCAATATTTCCTATTTATTACCTTCGGCCGCATCACATGACAATCGATTCGGCCGTGTCATCAATTACACGGCCGCATCATCAATTAGGCGGCCACATCATGTGTCACGTGATGTAGCCACCTGTGCACCCCCCGGGTTTAAACTTGCCAGCCCGCGCCTGTCTAAAGTGACAGACATTTTGCACTGGTCATTATATTAGGACATGTACACATGTGTGCCCTTCCATGTGGATTGATGTAAGTGGTACCTCATGGTGAGTGCAGCTTGGATGTACTTACAATAGGAAGCATTGACCCCTAGGAAGAACAAGCCTTACTATACACAAGCGTTTATAGTGAATGCAGGACAGACCATGGACAAACAATGTACAATTCTGGTAGCATCCATAATCTGTTTTGATTCATTGTGAACAAATGTATGGAATCTTTTTTTAGGGATCAATTACCTTTCTTTTATGTTGCCCCATCTGAGCTCATAGAGCTCGATGCTGAGTGAGGAGCAAAGCAAAAAAAAAAGGCTCAAATTCTCACCTTGACAAAACCATGTTGTATGGGGGAGGGGGGGGGGATTTAAAATGTAGAGACAGATTTATAGCTGGAATAGAGTCAGTCCTAGATCAACATTAAATTTCAGTGTAAAAATAAAGCTATTAAGTGTTTGTGTGTTACATGAATAAGCAGACACTATTTTCCTTGCGTGCAAGAAATAAAATTCTTTTGTACCCTTTTTATTGCACCATGGTTTGTCCCTAAACAAATGTATCTGTGCTTTGCTCCTAATTCAGTATCGGACCCATATTAACTAAACTGCGGGTTTGAAAAAGGTGGAGATGTTGCCTATAGCAACCAATCAGATTCTAGCTGTTATTTTGTAGAATGTACTAAATAAATGATAACTAGAACCTGATTGGTTGCTATATATTTAAATGAGCTACAAGTAGTAGAATCTGAGCCTTCCCTATTTACATGCTTGCACAGTATTAAGGACCTTCTTGTTAAAACTAACCTGGAGGTGGCAGTGACCACTATTACCATGTGTACTATTAGCAGATCCTTGGTGCACAAGATGAGTCTGGTCCAGTATTTGGCACAAATAAACCTCTGTATTTAATATGCCATCAGAAAATAATATAATAAAAAAGAGGGGACTAAAAGAGGGAAATAATAGGGAGTAACACCATTAAAGTAAAGCCACAACTTCTTTTACATTTCTATTCCCCAGATGATAAGCAACTGACATGTACATATCTGTTCTTAAAGGGGTTTCCCTTATATGGATCCCTAAATATTCACTCTATTTAGCAGAGTCACCGCACTTACCTGGAGCGAGACCTCTGGAGAGTGCACAGTGCGGGTCTGTCAGTAACATGGAATATCTGATACAGGATTTCTAATTGAAAGCGTTAGAGCAGCTGTGTGTGATCTCCCTCGCCACAGAGAGAGCCGGGCAGCGCTGACGGTGATCGGCAAAGGTCTCATTTTATGTAAGTGCCAGGACCCTGATAAATACAGCGAATGGTGGAGGTCCCAGGGGAAGGACCCCCACCAAGGTACTATTACAGGGAAGGAAGAGTATTTAGCAAAATATCTATTTAAACTGAAAATTCTTTAACTTTTCTGCTCTCTTTTAGTCGAATGATAGGTACATATTTAAATCATTTTTAAATATATCTCTTTTAGGGATATTAAGGTTGGGAGTTAGGGTTAACATTAATCCTAACCCTAACCCTAACCTCAACATCTAAAATAGTACTTACATTACATAAATGACAGGCGGGTCCGTCCATCGTCGCTTTAACCCAAGATGCGGTTGCTCATGACGTCATTTTCTCCAGCCGGTAACACAGGGAGTCGTGATGTGAAGTCTTCTTCATTCCGGATAAGTAGGTTTTTCACAGGTCGGTGTAGTCTTCATTCGGAATACTCATGTCGTTCTGTTCTGTGTTGGGATAGTCAGTATCGTGATACTGACTACCACCACTGCAGCCCTGTAAAACAGATTACTGAATAAATAAATTAGTGTAAAAAAAACTAAATTGTGCTAACTAACTTACCTGTTCCACCCTCTAAGCGCAGAGAGGTGCAAGAAGGAGATCCGTCTCAGTCTGAGTGCAAACTGAGACGGATCCTGGACTAAAAGTGCCTTTTGCACCCATGAGTTGGACTTGCGTCCGACTCTACATCAGTTTGGAAAGATATTAGTCTGTGCTCTCATATCCCCTCACCTCCCTATTATTTACAAGCCACTTGTTACTTTATTGTAACACTATTGTGGTATTCTGTAACAGAGGTACGCCTTCATGTAGAGAAGGTGGTAAGTTTTCACCCTTATACAGATGAGTCAATATTAGTATGTGCTGTATCAACATATTAGGGAGATATTCATGAAAAAAATAGTGAACATATTTATAATTAATACATTAATGAAGCTCATGCAAGAAGTTAATAAAAAGAAGAAATATGTAAAGTTCAGTTTATTCACCTGTATAGTCCAAATAGGAAAGTATGATGAGATTAGACCTGACATTGCTACATAGTAAACCATGTGCAGAGAAAACAGAGAATAACGTGTATATATAGTGTACAAACATCTGGACAAACTGGCAATGTTGTGCACATTGGGCGGTTAACCTATAAGTTGTGCAAAACAATGCACAAAATGTAATGTGAACTATCCCCACTGTGCTTTTTAAATATCCCTTAAATATATGTCTTAAAGCATCTATATATGTAATGTGCCTCTTATCTTGCATCAGAATATTACTGTATCAACTGTTTCTGATTTTCCAAAATATGTCAATAAGTGTTCACTACAAATTGAAAAAACATGCCGCCCCTCACTGCTTCTTTATTTGAGTAAGTCTGCCTGATTCTCTACCAAGTTCTTTTCAAGGTGTATGCTCACTTTCCATTCTCTAGCCAAGGCCTGGCCAACCTGTGGCTGTCCAGGTGTTGTGAAACTACAAGTCCCAGCATATGCCAGGTATCAGCTGGGTATCTGCTGGCAGAGCATGCCGGGGCTTGTAGTTTCACAACACCTGGAGAGCCACAGATTGTGCAGGCCTGCTCTAGTGACCCATCTGGAAGGTGTGTTGCGGGATTGCAGATCCTCTAGAAAATTCGCAGGGTGGAAACACCCATCAAAGCCTCACCTGCTTCCACTTTGGGACCACTTTTAATTGTTTCATGTCTGTCCTAAAATACTGCACAGTTAAATCTTATTTATGTCTTAAATTAACCATGAGAGTGAGGGTACATCCAGATGGTGGCACAGTGGTAAGAACTGCTGCCTCCCAGCAAATGCACCTTCTCCCCCTCTGCATCTCACTTATATAATCATGTTCCACAAAACAAAACTTTGCTTTTCCACTTCAGTGCTATTCATGCAATCAATCCAAACTTAGAAAGACACACTGCAGTCTCGCCAAGTTCTACCATCGTATAGTGCAAACCTTTCCTGCCATCTTGGCTTGTAAACCCATGTACTTACCTGTGGAAAGGGTTGGACTTTTGTAAATGACTGTTCATGAGTTTTTCCTTGTCTCTGATTATCTTTATATCCGTTATATTGTTCTTGAGTGTGTCAATGTGCAAAACACTGACTCTGACTGTCTTCATATGACAGTGCATTTCCACATCTTGGCCTTCATTGGAGTCCTGCTGTACATGGAGGTTACTGTGTCTTTGTGGCAGGGAGTATCACTATACTATATATCTGTGTGTTCCAATGTGTCACTATGTAGCTGCAGGGCCGGATTAACCATAGGGCTAACTGGGCTACAGCCCAGGGGCCTATGGCATCCAGGGGGCCCTTGAAAGTGCTCAGCAGCAGTATTGATCGGTCGGGGGTGGGGGCTCCCCCGGCGCGATCAGTGCTGCTTCCCCGATGAGCTGTAGTCTCCTTACTGTGGAGATCTCGTGAGTCTCACTCTCACAAGACCTCCTCAGTTAAGAGCGTACAGCGCGCCGGGAAAAAGGTAAGTGCGGGGGGCGGGGCGTTCAGCTCGGATCACGGGGGGCCCTCACGGGGGAATGGACGCCCCCTTAGCCCAGGGGCCTCCATTCCCTTAATCCGGCACTGTGTAGCTGACTGTGTTTGTGTGTCTGTATCACTGAGTGTTACTATGTAGGCCATGAGTATCACTAGGTCTCTTTGTCTCCCTGTGTGAATGTGCTTCTTGGTGTCTTAGTGTGACTGTGCCTTCATGTGTCCCTATGTGGCTGTGTCTATTAATGTCCATGTTTGATTAAGTATCTGCATGTCCATTTGTAACTAAGCCTGTGGTGACCTGTGTTCCTGAGTATCACTATGACTTACTATATATGTGACGCTCCTGTATGGCTCTGTCTTTGAAGCTCTCTATAGTCCTGGTTCAGAGTGGAATGCATGTGTAAGTGTAATGTGTATATGGCAGCACGGTGGCTTAGTGGTTAGCACTTCTGCCTTACAGCACTGGGTTCATGAGTTGGATTCCCAACCATGGCCTTATCCGTGTGGAGTTTGTATGTACTCCACAGACTTGCGTGGGTTTCCCCCAGGGGCTCCGGTTTCCTCCCACACTCCAAAAACATACTGGTAGGTTAATTAGCTGCTATTAAATTGCCCTTAGTCTCTCTCAATCTGTGTGTGTGTGTATGTTAGGGCATTTAGATTGTAAGCTCCAATGGCGCAGGGACTGATGTGAATGGGTTCTTTGTACAGCACTGCGGAATCAGTGGTGCTATATAAATAAATAGATGATAATGATGATGATGATGATGATTGTGTGTGTGTATGGAAAAATCACATACAAGTGTATATCTACGCTGTATCAGAGCTGAAGATGTGTTCAGGTCTGGCTGAGTAGCAGATGCCTCCGCTTGACAACACACTCCCCTCCGATACTTACATCCAACTTGCCAACATGTACAGGAACCTTTAATTCTATATGTTATGAGCTTAATTGCTATTTAGTGTTCTTTAAACTTGAATAATGTAGATAAGGAACCACTTCCTGACACACATATAAAAAATTATATATTTTTTAAATTTTTGCTAAAACATGCTTGGCAAACAATAATATATGGCCGAGTGACTACTAAAGTCTCAATAACAGTCCATGTATCTTGGACATTCCTGATACACTGTGTCTCTGGATGTCTCTTGAGTGTCCCTGTGTGTCTCTGGGTGTCTCTTAGTGTCCCTGTGTGATTGTGCTAATCTGGACACCCCTGGGTGACTATATAACTGACTGTGCCCTTGTTACTGTGTCTCTGAGGTTCCTGTGTGATTGTGTCTCTGGGTGTCCCTGTGTGACTGTGTCTCTGGGTGTCCCTGTGTGATTGTGTGTCTCTGGTCATCCCTGTGTGACTGTGTCTCTGGGTGTCCCTGTGTAACTGTGTTGCTGGGTGTCCCTGTGTGATTGTGTGTCTCTGGTCATCCCTGTGTGACTGTGTCTCTGGGTGTCCCTGTGTGACTGTGTCTCTGGGTGTCCCTGTGTGATTGTGTGTCTCTGGTTATCCCTGTGTGACTTTGTCTCTGGGTGTCCCTGTGTGACTGTGTTGCTGGGTGTTCCTGTGTCTCTGGTCATCACTGTGTGACTGTGTCCCTGTGTCTCTGGGTGTCCCTGTGTGACTGTGTCTCTGGGTGTCCCTGTGTGATTGTGTGTCTCTGGTCATCCCTGTGTGACTGTGTCTCTTGGTGTCCCTGTGTGACTGTGTCGCTGGGTGTCCCTGTGTGACTGTGTCGCTGGGTGTTCCTGTGTCTTTGGGTGTCCATGTGTGACTGTGTCTCTGGGTGTCCCTGTGTGACTGTGTCGCTGGGTGTTCCTGTGTCTCTGGGTGTCCATGTGTGACTGTGTCTCTGGGTGTCCCTGTGTGACTGTGTCGCTGGGTGTTCCTGTGTCTCTGGGCGTCCCTGTGTGATTGTGTCTCTGGGTGTCCCTGTGTGACTGTGTCTTTGGGTGTCCCTGTGTCTCTGGGTGTCCCTGTGTGATTGTGTCTCTGGATGTCCCTATGTAACTGTGTCTCTGGGTGTCCTTATGTGATTGTGTCTATGGAGCAGACTGATTTAACAGCTTCTCTCTGATCTCCACCTTTGCTTCTCTAGCAGAGACATAAAGTATGTGTAAGTGGGTTTATTTCTGTAGGGGACGGATAAAACCGCAGTGTGTGGAAAAAAGATTGAATTTCCAGCGTCTATTTTCCAAACATTTAGGGCCCCCAGAAAAAATTCAGCAGTTTCATTTTGAACCAGACTAGAGAGACATTTTTCGGTTAAAACCTACAGATCCGTGTCCTATAAAATGAGAACCTTCTACTCCCGGGGAGATTGCCCTATAAATCACCACAGACTAATTCAGTGCAAGTTTAATAAACGCTCCTATTGAAAATGAATGTTCTCCATTTAACAGTTGTATCAGCACCATATAAAACCATGACCCCAATAAATTCCTCTTTACAGGCGGATCAATCCCTCCTCCCTATTGATCTGCAGTCACAGCTTCTCCTTGTAACATTTTCTGGATAGAAATAGCATTTCGATTAGATCCTTTATTAGGAAAAGATTGTTCCAAGAGGATCAGTGTGGAGAGATAATTAAACGTTGACATTTTAATTACTGGACATTGATAAAGGAATGCAAAGTGAGGCCTGGATAGCTTGATTTGGCGCAGCGGTAGGACAGGGCTGGACTTTGTCTGACCTGATCTGCTAAGCTGGAGATGGCTCAGTACCTGTCACAGGTACGGTCTGCTAAGCTGGTGATGGCTCAGTACCTGTCACAGGTACGGTCTGCTAAGCTGGTGATGGCTCAGTACCTGTCACAGGTACGGTCAGATACATCTGCATATTGCTGAGTTGTCTTAAAGACATTGTGCATGATTGAATTGTCTGGTTAGCTACATTGCAACCAAGTGATGGGGCAGAAGACTTTCTTATGTTCTGTACCTCATTCTGTGCAACGGGTGCACCCTATGTTGTTAATGAAGAGATTCCAGGTGCTAATATAAAAATGCTGCCAAATGTCTCTTGTTTGAATAAAAGGGAATGTTATGTTAATACAGTATATTAGTGTAAATATTAAAATGATCTTGGAACGTGCACAATTCCAGGACACTTCCGTGTAAAACTTAAATACAAGTTAATGTGTTACATAACTGCCATAGGAAGCTATTAGCGGAGAGGTGTAAAAGTTCAGTCCTCAAGGGCTTCCAACAGTTCATGTTTTCAGGATTCCTTTAATCATGCACAGGTAAGTTCATCTGTTTGGCTGGGTCAGTAATTATCCCACCTGTATCTACAGACAGAAATCCTGAAAACATGACCTGCTGGAGGCCTTCGAGGAGTGAACTTGGACACCTGACATAAGTCACATAAGAAATCTGTGTAGTGAAAGAATTAATAACTGCCCTGTGCAACATATATGATCTAGATATCTTCAAGTCCCTTATTCCTTTACCCGTTGGTACAGCCACAATTTCTGGGAATTACAACCTAAGCACTGAGCCCTGTATTTGTCCCTCTCGGCAAAATATAGTCAGTAATGTTAGAAAATGAACTTGACATATCAGCTTAGTATTTAATATGTATTTATTAGCACAGCCTGGATTAAATATTGTATCAATTAAAGTAAGATAGTAGATCTTGGTGTTCAGCACCACGGACAGCTAGATCTGTGCTGGAATATATTTTACGTGACATCACATTGACTATTTACTGCTGAACTCCCCTATGAAATGGTTGTTTAAATAGAACAATGTAATTCTAGTGGCAGAAATAACCCTCTCTCCTTTGTAAGTAAGGTCCGGCTGTGACCTACACAGCAATAAATCCTGGAGAGCTCCATTGCTGTAGGACCCCCACTGCTGTCCTATTAGCCGGCAGCTTATTAAGTGAAACCTTTTATCACTTAGTTTTATTCTTAATAAACTAATATATTGTGACGTGCTATTGAACGGGTGGAGTGATTATTTTCTTCTGCAAGCATATCGAAGTAATACTATATGTGCTTAGTAATACAACTTGTCATTACAATCAGATCAACCCGCAGCAGGAAATCACTCAATAGCTACCTAGTACAATGAGCTATTTACATCCAAGTATGACACCTCTCTGGGGCTTTTATCCTATTCCTTCTGTAATAAGAGATCGGGGGTTTTGCAGAGAGAATCTCCTTCAGGCTCCTCCACCCCGGCAATAGTCCATTTACCACCAACTAATCACTGCTTCTAATTGGCAGGCTCAGCCTAGAGATATACGATTATACATGAAATATACAGATATATAACTTCTAGGGAACATAGTTAAAAACCATTTTGGATGTGGATGCGACACTAATCAAAAGTAAATGTTTTTCCTACCGGGCATTTAAACAGAAATACCGACAA
Organism: Mixophyes fleayi; assembly: GCF_038048845.1. Taxonomy (NCBI): domain Eukaryota; kingdom Metazoa; phylum Chordata; class Amphibia; order Anura; family Limnodynastidae; genus Mixophyes; species Mixophyes fleayi. The sequence continues at coordinate 79,935,670 of NC_134405.1, forward strand.
GCAGGAGGCCCATAAAGAGGAAAGACCCCACTGCTCACATAGCAGCGGGCAAAATACTCCCAGCATAAGGTGTGATGGGAACGAGCCTTTGTCTGAAGCCCATGATGATTATCTGATGCTGGGTTTAGGCCCTAAACCCCTATTTTGCTGTCCCTTTGCTTTTATATGCAATGCAGTAAATTTGCCTTCTTTAGCTATTTAACAACGGATTTAACCATTATAATATCTAATAGAATTTGGATGGCATCTAAACCAACGACCTGTGCCAAATATATAAGCACAGGAAGGTCTGGGCAGTATTATGTTTTTGCAAACTGCCCCTTGTACCAGTTTGAGTGTGTGTGTGTGTGTGTGTGTGTGTGTGTGTGTGTGTGTGTGTGTGTGTGTGTGTGTGTGTGTGTGTGTGTGTGTGTGTGTGTGTGTGTGTGTGTGTGTGTGTGTGTGTGTGTGTGTGTGTGTGTGTGTGTGTGTGTGTGTGTGTTCCATACATTGATCGTTCCTGGACCATTAAAATCCAAAGCAATTCAATTGGATTTAATTGGGCAGAATGGAAAATCAGGTGCAACAATACAAACCTTAAAGACTACTAAAATTCATAAAAATGTATAGAAAACAAATGATATTTGCTTAAATACACAATTTGCCAACGATTCATAAAAGGTCACATGTAAGCAATAAATACCGTGAGTAAAATCCAAAATGTCTAATAAAGTGCGGGAATTTGGCCAACATATCTGATGTTAGTAATTTGAATTAGACAGATCTCTCTATTGTCATATAATTCTTGAATTTGTGTAATTCCTGCTCTGTATATTTGCCCACGGTGCCTCTGTGTGTCTATATTGCTCACAGAACCTGTCATTCGGTGATTAGAATTAACAAGACTGCAATGTGATTGGACCACTAGCGCAAGATGCCCGTTTGTCAACATTTAATTACGATAACTAGCAGACTTATATGTAACACTTTGGTCTGTTAGTCGTCGTTAAAATATGATAATCCATTCACAAACTACAGACAGTATGCCATGCCTAGGTGCCCTATTCTCGGACTTGTAATAAAAGTAACTGTAAATTATATACAAAGGTGGGCAAGTCTGGTAGTATCTGATTAGCTGACCTATGAGTAGAGGATAACAGAATGTGTCTAAAGGATCAGTAGTGTAGAACATAGGGAGCAATAATAAAGATGCAGCTCAAATGTACCTTTAATTAATTTAATATACACCATAACTGGCGTAATATATTATTCTATATTTATTTCAACACACTAAATTTATCTTAAACTACATTAAGTTATGTTTGTTGGACCCAATAACTATTACAATCCTTACAAAAAAAATACCTATCTACCACGAAAAAACTTTTTCCGTGTCACTGTAGTATAAGTTCCTGTCTCCAAACATTAGAGCGTATGATAGCAATAGAAATAAATGACTGGACATATACTAATTTTACACAGGACATTTATCATGAGAGTGAAAGGACATGTACATTAGTATCTGGATGCTGATCAAAATGCATCTTCCCTGTAGATCGCACCTGAAAGTTAAAAATAAATCTTTCCCTCTGTAATTATGGGGAACCCTTAGGGCTGCAAAATGTTTCACCCCCACAATCTCTTCATGCACTAAACCATGCAATTACCAGTATATAATTACCAGTATATAATGCTCAATCGCACACAACGATTACCAGATTACAAGACAAGGTACTGACTATTTATTGCAATGACTTTTACCAGTCTTACTAACTGCTCTGCACAAGCTCTGGTGAGCTCATGTCAGTCAATCTATTATTCCAGGAGATAAAACAATTGCCCTGATATCCATCACAGCAGGTGGCCACAAAATGACAGTAATCTCCGATAATAATAATAATAATAATAATAATAATAATAATAATAATAATAATTCTATAAAAAATGATAGGGTAATTATCAGGCACGTTGGTAATGCGATGTGTAGATGACGCTCTGGATGTGTGTGTGCGGTCATCTGCCGATCCCACTAAATAGTCCACCCCCTGCCCACGTTATAAATGCTGGATCACCTACAATCTGGTCCCCTACACGTCCCTGCGCTGCACACCCTGTATACACCGACATACTCCGATGCACACGTTAGCTGTACCTTAGTAATTGTTCATCTAATATTTATGTGTTCACAATAAAGAGGTCAATAACCTCTGGGGGAGGAGAAGGGGCAAAGATGGAGTCGCTGGGTGGATCCGAACAACAGTGACCCCTGCCACAATAGGTGTTAATCCAAATACCCCCCTCTGCTTCTCAGAGCTCCTCTAAATCTGCCTAATTTCTATCCATTGCGGCGCTGGTTGCTGGTAAGTGATGCTGGTAAAATGAAATTTACACGATCGATAGACAAGACTTTATTGATTAGGTTAAAACAGCTCTTAGAGAGTCAGAGAAAATGAGTCAAGAAGAGCAATTAAGTCGTCCAGTTAGCTGGGATATTACAGGGACTACATTTGGATTAGATGACAGCAGGGGATGGATGCATGAATTTAAGAACTGAAGGTGACAAGGTGGGTGGGGGGCAGAGAGATAAGGGATGGAGAGGCTGATAAAGAGATCAAGAGGATATAGATAGGAAGGGGGCAGGAATATGTGGGTGGTGGGTGGTTATGCTCGATTACATTCTCACCCTGTGCTGTGGAATAAAGAGACTTTTGACATTCAGCTGGACCCGGATGTGACACCTGTCACATTGTTTCATTCTTTCTTATGTCCCCAGACACTTATTTCCATTAAAAAAACGTCTTGGGTTAGACGGTATTATAAACCTTGAACTTAGAGGGGGCATTTTGGACGGTGTATGACTGAGGAAGAGGGATGCTCCATGTATCCAATAAAACGACCCCTATAAATCGCTGCTTTACTGCTCTCTCAATCATCTCTCAGTAAATGGACTCTGAGCTCGGAGCTCAGGGACAGGCCAGCCTCGGGTCTGCAGGTTTATGGGCCATTTGACTCCGGCTCTGATATTTCATATAATTACCATTTATAAGACAAGCACCATTGTCTCCCAAAGTTTAATGCAAGTCTCAGGGCTGTGCAGTTTGCTGAATCATGAGAGGAATCCCAGGTAAAGGGGTGAATTATGTGCCAGCTGCAGGCTGTGCGTTCATCGGGAAGAAACTGCCCTTTATTCCTCACATTCTCCTCCGAGAGGGCAACTACTCGCCATAGAATGGTTAACTCCGCACTGCTAGATTGGGTTATTCATAGTGAGGTCTATTTATCCCAATGTGTCAGTTACAGTGGTATTATGCAATATATAAATACTGAGTTAATATTATAAATATGGTATCCGGACCTGCACAAAGTAATTCTTTTATCTATCTGTTGTCAGTATTATAGTGACAATAGTTGTATTATCACTAATTAGCTGATAATATTGACTAGCCCTAGGCAGCCTGCTAATCCAGTTAATAAAGCAAGTGATACCAGACACGATCTGGCCGATGTGCAGGGTTCTTGTAGAGACACAGCAGACCTCTACATACTGTCATTCTAGAGCAGTGATGGCTAACCTGTGACACTCCAGGTGTTGTGAAACTACAAGCCCCAGCATGCTTTGCCAGCTATCAGCTAGTTATCTACTGGAAAAGCATGCTGGGGCTTGTAGTGTCACAACACCTGGAGAGTCACAGGTTAGCCATCACTGTTGTAGATAAATGTCAAGGAAAAAAAACATGTACTTCACCATTTTATTTTTTACCTTTCATTCCATGACCCAGCTGTATATTTAAAGACAATGAAACATGTTAGTTGTGGTGTTTTTTTAAGTATGTCTAATTGATAAAATATTTGTTTCCTTCTTCATAATTCCTTTAAATATATGGATTTCTGGACTTTTTAATGTACTGGGTCACTTAGTAAATATGCATTTTGATGCCATGAAAAATAGACTGAAAATAACACAGATGAAAGAAAATGGGGACAACGCCACTTAAGTAGTTACCAGATCAGCCATGTATGTGCTACTATATAGTGACCAGGAAACTGGGCCACAGTGACATGCTATCTGGACACACATAGAATACACATGCTGTTTGATTTCATTGAAAGTAAAGGAGATATCCACCCAATAAAAACAGCTATTCCCAATATCCCTAATTATTATTTTTGACATTTTATGCAAATGACTCATTCTGCATTTATTGACACCCCACAAGCATTGGGCACCATCGAATGCCCCAGTCTCTACGTCATTTTGACGGACAGCAGGCTCCCACTAGTGCCTATGATGATATAAGCCTGTTGCTAGTGCGCCTGCGATCTATGAAAAGGAATGAGTCTGTTTAGTTGGCAACTGAGCAGAACGTATCCTTGGTAGCAGAGGGCATTACATGTTCAGGTAGTGGAGAAATAAAATGGAAACACCAGCAAAAAGTCCCACAATAGGCAACTTGGTCATCACAAGTAGGTATTTATGCTCCATGACAATGAGTATATGAATATCTAGAATTGTGCAAGAGGGATGCAGCACCATCCTTCCAAAGACAGTTACTCAACTTGCACCTGGTTGACTGTGGTGTAAAATGGTATCTTAATTGGTTTCAGATCTGGTGACTTAGAGGACCATGATATATGGAGAACATCAGTGGCATGCTCATCAAACCATTGGGTGACCACACATGTTCTGTGCATGAGAATATTATCATCCTAGAAGACAGGTCCACCCTTCAAGTCCAATGCTGCATAGTGATCACTCAGTACCATAAATAGCAATTAGCATTGACCTTTCCTTCGAATGACTGCATCTAAACATACCAGGAAAATGCACCCGGCAACACTATGGAACTAAGAACTTAGGGCTGTAGAGTTCTTTAGGTTGGCACCCTACATGGACTTGTCTCTTGAGAATATGGCGATGACTGAATCATCTGTCCATATCACCTTCCTCCACTGCTTGCCTGTGCTCTTTGCACCACTGAACTTACAAATGTCCATTGCCAGGTGTGATAAGTGGTTTATGTACTGCAACCCAACCATGATATCCTGCTCTTTGGGGTTCTTGTCGGACTGTTTTTAGTTAAACTGGCCCCTCATGCCACTACTTATATATTTATATATGTCCAGATTTATTAGGTTGACCTGTTAACCTTACACTTGACTGATCCCATGCAAGTGCAGATTATTGTACAGGCATGCAGTATGTTTACAAGGGCCTATTTGGTACATTGCATTTAGGTGCAAAATTTGTGCTAATCTAGATCGACCAATCAGCTTTTAACTGTCTAGTGCAAGATAAATAATAAGAGCAAGATTAGTAGCTATGGTTAAGTGCAAAATATTTTTCTAAATTCAGACATAGTCTACCAGTGTTAAGAGCTATGGTGCAACTTGGCTTTGGGTAACAGATGTGAGAGATTCCAGGGGAGACCCCAATTTTATGTACATAGGGGGCATAGTTAATTAACAACTACACTGAAGGTGTCTTATAAAACATGGGTGACTTTGCTAACTCATCAGCATCTATGATCTGCACTTTTCATGGGATTACTTAGGTACACTGACCTTGATGAAAATATATACTTTATTATTCGGTGGTAATCGCTATTCCAATGCTTGGGATACCGACACCGACTACACCTACTAAAAAAACCCCACGAAGAATCAAATCACGACATAATTAAAATCCACACAAACCTTCTCACCAACGGAGGACATTACCAAAATAACTGCTATGCGACTGCTGCAAAATCCGAAGATGCTGGGTGCCGACGCTTCAATGTGCCGGCACTGAAGACAGCGACATGTACATTTAAACAGGTATGTTAACGTTAGAGGTTAGGGTTAGGCTGCGTCCAACGTTGCTGTTGTCTGTGAGGTCTAAATAAACCGCCAGCATCCAGCATCTTTGGATTTTGCACCAGTCACATAGCAGTTGGTTCGGTAATGTCCTCCAATGGTGAGAAGGTAAGTGTACATGTTAATTATGTTGTGATTTCAGTCTTCGTGTTTTTTTTGTAGGTGTAGTCGGCATCAGGATACCGTACCCAATCCTTATTATTTAATATTGGATAGGATATTGGCCCTAATCAAGGTATACTTGGAGACTCATATAGGGTGTTTTGTAATGAACTTTCTGTTGTACCCTTCTCAAGTGAGCCAGATAATAACCCTGATGTGTTTATGTGTACCTAAACTCGCAGAGCCTGCTGCCTGTAACTCTCTTTACAAACAGACACCACGGCTTAGAAGGAAGCCGCTTCTCTATCTTCCAGCAGTGCAAAAACAGAGATTGTTTGTTTGGCTAGCATGTCTCATTGGTAACAGAAGAGCTTTGAATAAGTTGCCATTTGGTGGTTTCTTATACAGAAGATGGCTTAATAACTGGCCGTATGCTATAAGGTAGCTCATTTATGAGACGAGAGTGGGGTACCTGGCACATTCAATAAAAGGTTAAGTCCACTTGGGACCACCTCTCATCAGGATGCATGTCTGTGGCAATCACCTTTATGATTCTAAAAAGTTGCCATGTGGAGCCATTATGTATATTTAAGATGATAGAGCCATAACGACCCTGGGGGACTTTGTAAGACACTTTCATTTTTGGAGAGACTAGTTGATCACTCCTGGTCTAAATTCGGTTGGTCACCCTAAAATGACTCCAAGGGGTCAGGTATGGGTAATGATTAACACTTGACGATATCAGACAGCATAAATCTCCATTGTGAAGAAGTAGAGATGCCCATTGTTCATGGCTGTCATCTGCAGACTTACAGGAGCTGTGCTCAGTAGGGGTTCCAGAGGGCATAATGCAGAGAAGCCATTATCCACGCCCAGGATATATGGGCCACTAATCCAGATAGCCAACGAGACTGGGTTCCCCACTTCTACACAGCATGCAACATGGCGGGAACCAAGGGCGAGCACGAAAAGTGGTGTCCAGCAATCCCAGACGAATGTAGAGACAGGACTGGCTGGGTGCTACGGTTCTCTCTGGACTTAAAGATTGGAGGCTGTGAAGAAAAGACTTTGCAAGACCAAGCTACCACTGGTAGCTACACCCTATGGACTCTGTGACATTGTGTTCCTACTGAAAGAGAGGGTGACACTGGAGTTGCCACGGCCTTGCTGGCAGTAAGATTCAAGCAGGTGCAGACTTCTAGAGCACACCTGGTCGTAAATACACTTCAGGATTGGCTCACTGGTATATGTGTTTATGTTGTACTGTTACCTTTTATGCTTTTGTGTAGAGTGTATGAAAACTTGTTCATAAAGGAGTTCTGCTGGTAAGCGATTTATGGTTAAATAAAATATATAGTCTTCATTAGGCAATTTGCCTGGGTGTGAAATTACATCCCACCTCCAGAGTATTGGGGCTGGTAATAGGCTATTAAGTGTCCCTGTAAGCACTAACTTGGTGCAGGAGTCATTACAGAGTAACTCTGGGTACACTCTCCACTTGCGGGCTTGGGTAGGAAGCCTGATGGTGCCCAGTAGTGTACCAACATAGATCCACGATACAAAGACTGTTGCACCACCATAGTCGAGATTCACCAACACAACAAGCAGGAAAGTCTCAAAGTTCCACACAGGTGGAATAATCTTCTAAGTCAGAATAATACAGAGTGTTCCCTCCCTGTTATTCAGATTAACAGAAAGCCAACTGACATGAGATTAGTCACTATCCTGCAGCGTGTGCGCTCTCTACTCACCTCCGAGCACCAAAATACATTTTTGAGCACAGCTATGCTCTATGTACTATTACAGATTGCACCGGAGCACTGCAGCTCCACATACCATAGTACATATAGTAGATAGAGCCCTTTAATTCTGAGGTTTACTTATCCATTTACTTACTGTATAATTTGAGAAAGATACAGAATGTATTAATTCCATTCTATGGCCCCTCTTTACAAAACCCCCTCTGTGTGACGTCAGTGTTCTAAGCTGGTGGTATAAAGAAAAAACATAAATCTCTGCCTGTGTAAAAATATGTTCTGTAATTATACATTATACTCTCTCACCCCGCTGTAATCAAAATATTGGTACTGAGCACATTACCCTAAAACTCTGCATTGACAGGTTTAAGACACAAGTAATATTAGTCCTATAAATTAAACCGATTTCCCCTGAAGAATTAAATGAGGTTATCGATTTACCAATTTTTCTTTGCGTCCCAGTGTTTTCATATATTTGATAGGCGATTTATACATTTTTACAGTTCCTTAACGTTTTACTATATTTGATTGATTTCCATTTTAAAGCTATTCAATGTGTATTCTTCATAATTACATCTCGTATGGAATACTGATATTTTAAAACACATCTGTGGCCTACACACAATGGAGGTAGTCATTCTGGTGGTTAGGTCAATATTCATGAAAATGCAGCCTATCACTAGGTACAAAGTACCTCCTGCTGTCAGAGGTAATAGAGAATGTATGAGAATGCAGCCTAAAGCTAGGTACACAATACATTAACGATTAACGAACGATTAGCGATTTTCCAATGACAGGGAGGAGGGGAGGTTGGCGTCCCGATCAAAATGCAGATTGATGTGTACACACTATATACGATTTGCCTTCAGATCTGTGCTATGAATCTGGTCCAAAAGTAGTGTAATCATTTAGTGAACGACAGTTTTATTTTCTTTGGCATCCCTCACTCTCATTTGTTCGTCTATGCCCTATCTCTCAATGCTCTCTGCACTGGGGTGATGAGTTCGTTTCCCGACGATGGCCTTATCTGTGTGGAGTTTGTATGTTCTCCCTGTGTTTGCTCCGGTTTCCTCCGGATGCTCCGGTTTCCTCCCACACTCCAAAAAAACATACTGAAAGGTTAATTGGCTGCTATCAAAATTGACCCTAGTCTGTCCGTGTGTGTGTGTGTGTGTGTGTGTGTGTGTGTGTGTGTGTGTGTGTCTATATTAGGGAATTTAGACTGTAAGCTCCAATGGGGCAGGGACTGATGTGAGTTCTCTGTACAGTGCTGCAGAATTAGTGGCGCTATATAAATAAATGATGATGAGGATACTATGTTGTACAGTCAGATTGTGTCTGCAGCGCCACAATGGCCAAAGCCATCCATTCAAACCTCTGAAAGGCAACCGGCTCCCAAGCCCTATACATTGATTCATGGTGCAAGGCAGTCCCTTCGATGTAGGTATAAAACACACTTCTTCAGGAACTACAAATACCATCTTTACTAATGTGCTTTATGCTCCGGCAAACGATTACACTCCCTACCAAGGAATCAATTGCCAAGACCCCTTTTTCCATTTTAGCCGCTGTGTTATTAGAACCCTCTTAGAAAGGACATCATCTGTTCTATATAATATGTTGCACTCCTCTAGCTCAGAATTCTCACGGGAAACCTGAACAAGGATTGACAGAGTGATCTGGGTCCTCACATATTGTGAGCGATTCTGCCTCACAAGCACCAGATATACATACATTTATGGAAGATCTGTATAGAAGGTCATTTGTCCATGCTCTTCTGTGGAGCAGGTGACAGTGTTGCCCCTTACCACAGCAGCGGTGGTGATCACACAAGCGGTGGTAACTGTCGGGATGTGCTGATAGTCCCAGGTAAAGCCCAGATGAGCCATGCTTTCCTTGTAGGGTGCCCAACAATAGTGCTACATTCAGTGTAATAGCTGTTCTAGCCAAGTGTCAAGCTTAGCCTGCCTCATCCTGTGCCACTTACGTTTGCCTCAGGGGAAAGTAACCGCAGTCCCGGCTCCCAAGCCAGGAGCGGGATGCTGCTTTTATTCTCCAGAGCGGAGTAAAAAGTGGAACAGTGTAAATTAGCAACGATTCTGGGAGACTACAATTAAGTAAGACAAGTAGTGTTCAGCAATTATTAATGACAGCATGAAAGCGAGTGCTTTATAGTAAGAACATCGCACATTTTGCTACCTGCTATATGCTGACATTAGATCAGGCGACATGGGTTTTGGTCACTGTGTTCTGAAATATGAAATAACAGGATATATTAACATGTTATATTGAAACAACTTTACAAAACATTTAAATAACATAGAGCTTGGGTTTAAATCATTCAATCATTTCAGTCGCTTCCTATCAGTTTCGTCTGCAGGATACAGATGACAGCAGACCCCCTGTGCATACACACTGCAGAATTGGACCAACATTGTTCCATAATTGACATTTTAAGCAGCACGAGCAATCAGACCACCCGATTATCTGTACTTTGGAAGGATGATCATTCATCATTCCAGGGTACCCACTCAAGTGATATCGTTTATCATTTGATTGGCTGCTAATTGGCTGAAAACGCAGTAATGTGTACCCAGCCTAAATTCAACCCACAAAACTGCATCCTCCACCATGTGTAGATGAGATGATTTGAGAATGAAGCACCTTTCAAATCACTCAACAGTTCAACAACTGTACTGTCCAAGTTTATTGGTCAGGAAAATTAATAAGTAAGACGGTTGGTCCTTTGCCTCCAGTCCTCACCGTTATCCATTGGTAATATGGCTCTTACCAGTGGATTACCATGGAAAGATCCTAAGCAGCAGACATCGGGCTGCCTCCCCAGTATCTCCCAATAAACCATTTTCCCTTAAACTAGGAGACTGAAGCTGCCCGGAGACCTTCATCCTTTTGCAATCAATGTTACAATTCATTTTAAATAAATAAATACATTTACATATAAAACTTGTGTGGGAGAAATAAATGGAGTTGCTATCATATTGCTATAGCACAGTCTGGTTTATACTTTATATAGACCCCCCAGTCCTGTTATATTATCATAAAATATTGTTGTATTTATGCAATACATATTTATGACAGTATAATGTAGGTAAATTATACACCCGACGTGTTTATGATTGTCTACATCTATCCAGCTTGCCATATAACAGCCACATGAAATGCCATGGGGTGTGGCTCTCTTACTCATCACTAGTGGGCGTGGTCAGAGAGACCATTGTTTTGCTGGGAATGCAATACTCCGCTACACTGTACTGCCTTTAGATGCAGACCAAGGGGAAGCCACTTTGGATTATCAATGTCACTCACTATTTTAGTCACTCACCTGCTCTTCACATTTGACTTAAGATTAAAAAAAACAAAACAAAATACAAAACAAAAAACACCCACAAATGTCAATTGTATAAAAAAATGTTTATTATAGAGAAAAAGGAACTGTGTGCAAGACATACTAACAAACATACAGTAATACATATTATAACTCAGGAACTTCATAAGAGGAAGCCAAGCTGAGTCCACATGAGGGGAGAGGAGGCACCTGAGTGTCTGGGAGCGGAGGATCACAGTGACACTTACTCACCTGCAACCCAAAACTGCTATATGTCCAAGCAAAGGGGAGACTCCTGAGGCCTGTATTAAATATGGCACTTGTATATGCAGCAGAATCCTGGAAAACATTGCAATGAATTGTAGACTACAATGTAACAATGTATGAAGCGGCTTTGTGTCTCGAAAGGATGAGACCCAATCATCCCAATGAGTGTAACTCATGCGAAGTATAAGGGTACAATGCATTTTCTTAACTTTCTCTCCGACAGGGCAGAAAATGAACGTTTCTTGCAATACATTGTGAATTCCAAGAGATAGGTGGCTGAAGTGCCTAAGTCCAACCTTTGTTCAATATCCTTATCGTCCTGTACAATCTTCTTCAGACGCTTCTTGTGAAGTATCCACTAATTCATGGAATGTTTTACTAACAGTCACACTGAACACGTACATCATCTATACAACATCACCAGGTATCCTGGCAACGACTAGGCGACCACTCACAGTGCACTGTGGATAGGACAGTGTCTTTACTGAACCAGTCAGTGTATATGGGCCAGTTTGGTTCTCCTTTGTGATGTCGCCTCACTCCTGGCTGCTCTGCGCCCGTCGCTCCTCCAACGCTCTACACACCCACATAGATACTACCTCTGTGTTCCCATCATCAAACTGAACGATGAATGGATGACCCTGTCACAGAGAGACAAGAGCATTACATTCTGTTTAAGCACATTTAACTCCTAATAAATATATGTTACACAGATACTTTCATGATCAATTATGCAAGTGGAAGTTATAATTTAATGTTAATCTTAGAGGAATAAATATATAGCACAATATTCTTAAAATACCCCTGTCACCAATACATGGTGGAGGCAGCCATTTTTTTGGCTCAACCAATATTTATGAATATGCATTGTATGAATTTACTAGGATACAGTGCCTTATAAATATTTGTACATGAAGGGCCTTGTAAGGGCCACTGGCCCTTATGTAATGGATTGGTTACACAATCTGTTCCATTTTAAGTTTTTTTTTGCAACTTGGTTCCAGTTACTTTCCAGTGGTGGTGTACTCGAGGACCTGTATGTTTCTAGTCTATTGTTTTAATATATTACATAATATCAATAGAAAACTCCCTTTTAATACCACATTTTTGTTAATGCCACCCTCAATTACCACCAAGTATCTCCTCTACTAAAAAAAGTGAAGTAGAATGTATTACTTCCATTATACCACCATACCACTCAAACCCTTTTCAAATGTATAATGTTGGATCTAATTATTTAAGTATTATTAGCAAGGTTTGTGTTTAAGAACTAGTTTCTATAATTACAGTGTTTAGCCATTTATTATAGTATATCAGCATCCATGCTAAGTCCTATGCCTAGCTGCACAGTGCAGCGAAGAATCTTATACAATGTACAACGTAGGAGGAGAAATGTGCAAATCGTGTGAGTCTGCATGTTGGCAGCCAGTGTTCAGCCAAGAAGGTGTCTACTGTAAGCAAAGTTCACCATGTTTTGGAACATACACAGAAGTAGGCTGTATAATTTATGGGCACTTGTGGCATAATTAGCTTTGTTCTTGTCCTGCATATGGCGCTGTGCAAGTATGCAGGTGTGTCCATTTCACATTTAATAAAGAACTGCACCCAAAATTTAAAATGTAGAATTGGAGAAGTTCAGTATATGGTAACAATAAATCCTGTCTCTTACTTCCGATACATTGTTCACCCCATCCCCTGAAGCTTCCAACAGTCCAACACAGGTCTTCTGTATACTAGACCAACTGTTTCAGACCTTTTCCTGTGTACCACAGCATGCAACGGGTAGTGTACAGAGTAGGGACATGAACAACACTACTGTTGAATCAGAGAGGAGGTCCAGTCTATAAGAGACTAGCATTGGATCATTAGAGTCTTCAGGGGACACTGGCCACACACAGGCCAAGCCATTTGGCCACCCATGAGTGCAGGCCAAGAAATCTTACCACCACTGTCCAGAATATATTCACCACTAGGTGGCAGAACTTTTTCACTGTGTGTGGCTATAATGGTATCTTGGTACAGCAACAAATATGACAGCTGTTGTACACTAGGCAAATATGCAGATAAACAGATTATATAGAACCATTTTACTTGCTGTCGGGCTAAAGTAGTTTGGCTGTTATTTACCCTTAACCGACCTAGTCATGTCAGGAAGCATCAAACCCCGCGTGTAGTTTTGGCAAGGATCAGTAGCCGCTACTCCTCTCTGGCAAGCGATACAGTTCCAGGGTCAGCAAGTGGCATTTCTAAAACTCTGAGTGAAATGCTGTGTGCATTAATCATCCTGCCGTCCGCTCAGCCAGGCCCACCTGACTGCTACAATCAGACATTGCACTGCCCCTGGGACTCCCTGCATATTCTTAATTGTTTCTAGGCCTTGATGGTCTTTTAATCCAAGATTAATTTATGCAATTTTAAATAACTCTTCTTGTGATTAATAAGCTTGAAAATTAAAAGGAGTAGGAAGCAATTATAATAAGCGATTGGTCATAACCTCATTAAGAGTAGGAGGAGTGGTTAGTTAAAATACAGTGTAAATTTCCAGAATTCTGCAGACTGAAACAATAGTTTGACTGAGAGGTCAGAAAACTCTTTGGTGACACAATGACAGGGTCATGTGATGTGTTCTCCAGCTCCTGCTCAGCCTCCACACACAGAGGGGGAAGTACCACCAGCAGTATCAGACTACTGCGAAAACTGAGATACAACCTAAAGTATTTCATTACAGAAATAGAGTCTTGTTAGTTACAGGATAGTGTCCTGTTATAATGCTACAATTGGACAGTATGATAGTTCGAGGTGGTGGTAGATTTACAGCTGGTTAGCGTCAAAAATTGCACCAAGATTTAAGGGGCATGTCTACTTCTACTATTTAATTTTATATAACATCAAGATAGCTCTGAGATTATCAGAACATTTAATTCTCTAGTCATCAGATTATAGGTGGCATGGCCATCCAGTCATTTGCCAGCTACCCACCAGGCTGCTCAGCTGTCTGCAGGATACAATCATAGAGAACGGAGGGGACTCCAAGAGGTGTCTCTCTTCAAGAAGCTAATGAAGTTCAGCAACAAGCCTGTTGTTTCTCTAGTACCTTTTGAATGATGGCACTGGGGAACTTCCTCAACTAAAGGGAGGCCCGTCAGTCACAACAGCTTTTCAATAATCATAGATGCAATAAAATAAAAATCTCTGGCTTCCTGTCACACACCCAAACACTTGTAAATGTCATACTGAATACAGGTGGTCAAAACCACCCAACACAATGCCAAGCCCAGTCTTTTGTACATCCTAACCCCCACACAGGTGGTGTGAAACCTTCCTGGTTCTGGGCTGTATAACTGTATAAACCCCAAAAGGAAAGAACACAGATTTTGAAATACTATTATTGGGATAAGTTGTTGATTTTGAGTTTATAGTACAAAGATTTTATTAATTGCATAAAAATTACTACGAGGACATAAAACAGTTATATGTAATACCATATGTGACCACCACTGTCACCCAAAACAAAAGAAGAAAAAGAGAGGTGCCAGTGTTAGAGAAGCGGTCAGGTACACTGTAGACTCTGCTCCACAGCTTTAGAGAGGGGAAGCCCAGGCGTGGTAACCTGTTTGCACAGTCACACGCAGTCTAATGTGATACAAACAAGCAGTGATGTTTCCTGCAGTTTATTTGCGGCAAACATATCTAATTCAAAGGAATACACAAATTATCACCAACAGCAAAAACTGGATCCCTACTGCAAGTTTATCAAAGTATATAGTGGGCACGGAGGTATCAGTGTTTTATAAAATATAAATTATTAAGTACTTTCCCAATCCTTTAAATTTATTCATATTGAGACTGTCCACATCACAAATACTGCTGAGAATACTGTTTTTGTAAAGCAAAATGTAATAAATTTAATCACCATACTTTGCGTTAAGTATAAAACTTTTTAAGCATACTCAGTTGATAAAACACTCTTTATCACTGGCACACCTGGATAGTACATTGTGAACCCCTTAAGAGCAGCCTTGGGTAACGCTGCCATAAACAAACTGGGCCTGATTCATTAAGGAAAGTAAAGCAAAGCAAAAAAAAAAATGAGTAAAACTTTTATTTTCTTTAAACAATAAATTTATAAAATCCCAATACTTTTTCTTAATTAATACACAAATTAGAAACTTATTACATATGCATTCAAAGCTTTTCCCAAGACACACCTCAATAAAGCCGATGCAACCATTCTCTGCGCTAACTAATTAGAGTTGCCCTGTGTACAATTAAAGGGGTTCAATTTAATGCAATATAAATTCACCTGTTTAATTTGTTCCACAGTTGGTTAGTGCATTTACAAACATGAGCTTCATCATGATGATCAAAGAACATTCAAAGTTAATCCATGAAAACATAAGAACTATACAAGAAGATTCAAAAATATTGATATCCCGCAGAGCGCTGGCCAGTTCATCATAAGAACTGGTGAGAATATGCCACAACTGTGAGTTTCTTAAGCACTGGCTGTCCTCTGAAACTAGCATCTATGTGAGAAGGCAACTTGTAAAGGAAACCACCAAGAGGCCTATGGTAACCGTAAGAGTTACAACCTTCCATGGTACAGATGGCAGAAACAGATTATGAGAATAGCCCGGACACGTTACAAATCTAACATTTATGGGAAGGGTGGCAAAAAAGAAAGACATTGCTGAAGCTCAAATGAAATCTCGCCCAGAGTTTGCCAGAAAAAATGTCATCCCAAGAGCACTATCCCTACCGTGAAGTATGATGGAGGAAGCACAATGCTATGGAAATACTTCTCTGCTTTACAGCGGCTGGGAAACTTCTGACGAGAGGATAATATATGGAGCAAGATATAAACTAATCTTGAAAGAAAACCAGCCGTAGTTTGAAAGAGAAGTAGAACTTGTGAGAAGATTTACATTCCAGCAGGACGATGATCCACAAAGTATACAGCAAAAGTCACATTGGCGTGGCTTAAATATCAAAAATAACTAAATAAAAATCGCTCAGTGGTTCCGGAAAAGACAACCTTCAATCCTGTGAAGAATCTGTGGAATAATTTGAACAATTGAAAATTGTTATTGACCAATGATCCCCATCTAATCTTGTGGAAGTCACGCTATGTTGCAAGGAACAAGGGTCGAATATTACAGTGTCCACATGTGGCAATGCGGCAGAAAAGTAGCCATACGTTCCACACACAAGGTATTTTGTGTTGATCAGTGGTGAGACTAAAGAATAAATCCATTCACATTCCATAATATAAGAAAAGTGTGGACCAGTATATGATCCAATACACCATATAGTACGTTTTGTAAAGTGTATTTTATAAATGCAGTAATATATTATACAGTGATCTATAACCAGTGTGCTTCTCTTTGTATAACAGAACAATTATATCAATGCTCTATTCATCACTTTAGAGAACAGACAAATGTTTATGGAGACTGAATTAGGGCCCTGGAGGGCTCATTGTTAAGTGGTACAGATAGGTGCAATACAAGACTTTGCAATTATTGCCCCCTCTCCTCAAAATCCCACTAGTTCACATACACAACCGTCCGCATGTTTCAGAGAAAGGACTGTAGATCCCGACCTGTTGTCACAGCTGAGCCCACCAGTCACACAGGAATAAAGACAAAGGTGCTAAAAGGCACTTTATTATTTGTTTCCCCAGCAATCTATACAACGCAGTGCAGGGTGGGGGCACACACACACCCTAGATGTGATTTAGGCGGTGCTGTATAAGCTCAGGATATTAATGGTTCTATAAAAGACATGAAGAGCAGTTTTTCTATTTTCTCTGCATTTGCTCAGGAAGCCTAGCAAGGACCTACTGTACGGTCACAACAACCTCTGTCCTTCTTCAACTTTCAAAAAATCCCTGCAGAGATTCTCTACACCTGGTTACAGCAAGGAATCTGCAAGTTATCCATGTGGACAACACTGGGTTTATGCCATGAAAGCCAAGGATATAAACCTCAGAAGTAGGTTTCCAAATCGTATGCTGGCTACACACATAACTGGCCCAATATTGCAGTGTGTGTGGTCACAAAGTGACCACATGTCCCAAAATTATCCAAAGTCTGTTCATTATTGGACATTTTTGTAGCTGCGGTCGGACAGCAATAGGCCTGCATTTGCGGTCATGATACAATGGAGCTAACAGGATCCAGTGATCAGGGGCGGATTGGCCATAGACCTTACAGGGAAGTTTCCCGGTAGGCCGATGCCTAACGAGGCCACCTCAGATTTTTCCGGGGGGGCGCGTTTGGATGTGGCGGGGGGAGGCACGTACAGGAAAGCAATCTAAAATATTGGTGTTCAGTGGGCAGCAACAGGCAGCCAATTGCTAGGCTCCCACGGTGCTGTTCGGCAGACAGGAAGTCTGACTTCACTTCCTGTCTACCTGATGTTTGAAGAGACGCTGCTCAGAGCAACTGAAGGTAAGTGAGGGGGGCTTAGTATACTATATAATGGGGGGCTACCTATACTATACTAAGAGGGGGCTGTCTATAGTATACTATACATTTGCCCTGCATGGCTTTAGAGATGACCCACTGTGTGTAAAGTCATCACATCTAGGTTTTCCGAAATGTTACTACAACCAAATTCCTGTAGTTCTAAATCCCGCCTACTTTTGTGTTGACCCCACCTACAGTTATTTTGGTCCCGCCGACATGAGGCCACTTCAATAATTTTTTCCAGGGCCACTTTAAGTTCCCAATCCGCCCCTGCCAGTGATGACGGAAAAGATCTAGCTTCTCGGCCTGAACAGCAATGTGACATCCAATTTGGCCCCGTTGTACGCTGGTCCCGTTGCTCAGGTAGAGCTGCCAGTTTGAATACACTTTCGAGACTGCACTAAACATATAAAAGACAAAATCTGATTGGTCGCTAACAAAATCTTTTCCCCATGCACCAGTTTTTGCAATCGTTTCCCAGTCTGTTATTAGAGACATATGTTTTCTCTAATGTTGGAGGTAAATTTTTGGTGCGTCTACCATATAATATATAGACTGTGCTGACTGATCATCGGATGAGAGGCCATCCTGCACTCGGTACTAATGTCACTGGCTTTCTGTGCTTCTTCTAGTATTTATATTGAGCAGTGATGGTGAGCTGCGCCTAGCTGGGCTGGGCTGGGCTTGGCCCTTTTAAAAAATTAAGCCGTGGCTCAGTGGTCGAAGTGGAAATTTAGAAGTGGCGGAATATAGAAGTGGAGGTACGAAAAATATTATGGGAATGTAGGTGAATGGAATCCGATAGTGTTACAATGAAGGCGGTAGGAGTGGCGGTATGGCACGCCACCATATACACTCCCACTTCCACCACTGATGTGGCTTAGAAACCATTAGTTACACCCCTGCCCTAACTAATCACAAGTAACTCAGCCCTATGTTCTTGATTGCCCAAAAATTTGCATTAAGCAGCAACCAAATAACATTATTTTATGCAATTGGTGGGGAGGCCAAGTAACAGCAAGGGCACAGGACTGAAGAGGATGTAAGAAGTGGATGTGACCCAATCACAACAACCCATGCCAGGACCTCTCGGGCAGCTCTGCCACGCTGCTGTGATGCCATTCAGCTAATTGTGTTAAATAATGTGAATAGGTTGTGAGCTTCCTTTGAATGGAGTAAACTGCTGTATATTCTCTTTCATAGGAAATATATGTTAAAATGTCATCTATTAATATACCCTATACATGCTGATAGGACTATAAGCAGAGCGGGTTTACCATTCTACCTGACCAAACTGGATCCCGTATCAGGATGGTCATTTTGGGGACCACATATTACAATGTCAGATTTATTTATTAAAAATAGTTTGGCTTACTATATATATATATATATATATATATATATATATATATATATATATATATATCTATCATAGCTTGTGTGACCAGCTTTAAGTTATGAGCCTTCAAAACTGACCTGAATTGTTTAAATAATAAAAACAAAAAAAACTGGTTGTGTGACCCACAAACCTTACCATTAACTCTTCCGGTGCAGGTCTCTCTTTCGGTAGTTTTCTCATACTGTGAAACAGAAATAGGTTATATATAAAGTGACTGACACAGACTGGTATATATGGAGAAACAAGAGTACACATATTATATTCAATACTTGAGTATTCACCGCCTTATATTGTGTAATACTTTAGTCTGTACACAAGTGTCATATATTGAGAAGAAGGATGTTGCCAAATCCTTCCTGTATCCACACTATGGTCCTACTAGTCATGTCAGAGAATGAGCACAGTATGCCAGCATAACTAGGGAAGCTGCTAAACCAAAACTTGGGACCAATTACTCCAGGTCAGGACGTCCTGCGTTAAACATCTTGACAGCAACAGAAACCACCTGGCTTACTTGTTGCCAAACATTGCATTAGATGTTGCAGTAGTGACTCCTGGCATGTTCTCCAAGGTTGGATCAGTGTGGCTTGATGTTCTGTCCACTAAAACGCTCTCCAGCCTCTGTAGTTTATATATTGCCCTACTATACATTACTACTGCTTCCCTATCTCTTTGTTTTGCTGCATAGTAAATAGATAAGTGATGAATAAAAGTTCAATCTAGCTGCTCCTTTACAGGCTTGTCAACTTATTTAGACTTTCTATTCATCTTTGCAGCTCTTATGGATGGAGACTTGGGCATCTGTAAAATAATATTATGTGTATGAAAATGCCTATTCCTCTTGGATAAGTGGGGACAATTAATGTGTGCAGAGTGTTACTGGTTAATGAAAAATAAATGTTATACTGGGTAACAGAGGAAAATAAAATACAAGAGAATAATGAGAGAAAAGTTTATAAAACACACAAGTAGATCTAGGCATTATTGCTCATAAAAATAGTGGTTCCTCTATATTCTAAAGCTTATGCACAGACTGGCTTAGATAAATGGACCAAGCTATTATCTGGCTAACTATCAATCATAATATTCACTTGTAGGGATAGATGGTACTCTACTAGAGGTGATATACATACTGTATTTAATAGAGGAAGTTACAAGAGTTAAGGAGGAATAACGGACATTACAAGACGTGAGACATCTGATGCCACTGGCAGCCCAAAGGATGCCCAAGAACACATATCAAGAATGTAAATGATCTGCTTACATACTAGTAACTTCCATCCTCTGAGTAGTGGAAAGAAATGAGCAATACAGTAGTTTGTGGGCTGCTGCTACCGATATAACTGAACATTGAGTTAATGTGGTTTAATAGGGCAGTATTCCCTGGGGAGAAGCTATTGTGAAATGTCAGATTAAGGCTTCACAAAGACAGCCTGTCCTGTGAGTGACTGCTCTTAATATCACACATCACACAACGATATACACTGACCACACTAGCTAGAGATGTAAGAGACAGAAGAGAATAAAAGATAAATAGAGGACAAGTACTTAGGAGGTAAGAAGAAGCTGGAATACACTGGGACTAGGACTGTCCCTCTGTATATGGAATATGCTTACCATTGTGTAATGAAATGTACAAAGGACTCGGAGAATTCCCCCACAGGAAGAACTGGAGAGTCCTAAAACATAAAAAGTACAATGGGGATCATTTCACATGTACAAGCGCTGTGCAAAAATTGTCTCACTTTTTTGCGTTGCTGCAGCTGCTTTTGCTCTGTGCACATCTGAAGTATATACATGTGCCCAGGGTATTCTGTAGCCTGTGGATGGAGTGTGACTGCTTTACCATCCCTACCTGTGTACAACCCATGTGTTCTATACACTCAGGTGCAAAGTCTAAGTACTACCCTTGTACTTTCCTCTCCCAAATAAAGACACTATACTAAAGTACAGGTGTTTAAAAGCTTCCCTTTAGCCTCATTTTATTATACACAAGTGGGTGAAGAGAACTGGCAAATGGGCGATCTCATGAAAATATCATGTTTCATCATTCTATTACAATACTTTGTGTGCACATTGTTTTTGCTCCTAGGTGGGGACTCAGGAATATTTAAGCCTTATTAGTCTGCATTATGCATGCAGTAGCTGGACTTCCAGTTTACAAATAGTATAACTAACACTTATCCAACAATCTTTATTAGGGAGGCATGTAGGCAAATGTAACATTAAATAAATTATTTCATGTTTCCTGCAGGGAAGGAATCTGGTATTTGCCACTCCACCTGCATCAGGTCTACCAAAGGGTATGAGCCAGCGCATGGGAGAACCAGAGGAAAAATGGTGGACAAAAGTTAGCAACGGCTGTAAAGACGTCATTGTCAGCTAATCTGAATAACTAAGTAATTGGTGGGAAAAAGTAGAAGCGTGGACAGAGCTTGAATTAGACAGGCAGAGTTCCAAGTGTCCAGAGCAGGAGGGAGACATATTTGGGAGTATTTCTGAAAACTGGTACACAAGGAGATGTGCTGTAACCATAACAACCAATCACAAACTGTTTCTTACAGCACAGTTTAGGAAATGGAAATTAAAATCTGATTGGTTGCTATGGGTTACAGCACCTTTTTCCTTGCGCATCAGTTTTCCTAAATACACCCTTAGGAAGCATAGGAAGGCTACGACAAGGAAATCGGCACAGCACAAAGGGGACAATGACAAAAAATTACAAGATTTGGGGAAAGGAAATGGTCACTGAAAAAAATCACCTTTCACAATGTCACAATGACATAAAAATGTGGACACTGCACACAATCACTGTTCGTTGCAACATTCTCATTGTGACAAATAACACGAAATGTGAAAGAACAACACACATACGTAACAGGCAGCCATAGAGGACATAATGGACATTGTACAGAGTCCTGTGCAGACCACCCCACGCACTGCCTGAAGACCCTGATGAATACACCACGCCCAGCACCCACATACCTATACATGGGCACCGGCTGTGTACGGCTAATGTAAAACACCACAATTTCAAGCATATGCCAATCACCACGGCAGCATCACACTGCCATCTGATTACTAAACATACAGATAATTGCTGTGGCTCAATTATCAGTGAAACAAGTGCTGTAATTACAAGAGGGACAATTAGTGGGAGCCCTTATTAACAGCTTTGTTTCCCACATTAGCTGAACATGGTTCATCCAGCACAGTCAGGGAACATACAAACCCACCAACCTCTGCAGAAAGTAAACACCGCACGGGCCAGATTAGTGGGCCGATTCCTGTCCACAACATACTTAACATGTGAGAGAGGTGATCATAGCAATGACCCAGTGCACTGTATGGGATGTGTGGGGCTATCACTAAGCCTCCAGGCTCTCCCCCATTTACATAGCTCACAGAGTAATGAACATTTGTGTAACCAAGGGGTCCTAGAGCAGTGAGCTGGGATGATGGGCTATGCCATGCACCAGCCACAGGGACTCCCATCTGCATACTGTATAACTGGAATCTGGGGCACATCAGCAGTACTATATAAAGGTTACGTTTTCTACACACATACAATATAAACCAAATCTGCTGTTAACTCTCTACCCAGCTCCCTCCCCAATACATACAAGTGACAGCCCCCATCCCTTGTACACATGCACAGCATCACTCCATTCAATTACATGGCGATCCCATTCTCTGCACAACCCCAGCAGGGAGGGCTGAGCCCTGATTAATATTCTCCAGCCCTGTCCATGGGGCCCGCTACAACAGCTAGGATCAGTCTGCAGGGGGCTCTGGCTGAGATGGGAGTGGGGGGAGAGCATAGGCCGAGCCATGTTAAACAGCTCCAAGCCTTGACAATGAACTCTCTCAGAGGGTGTCGTCCATTGTGCTTCATTAGGAAACAAAATATAAGCTTTCCACTCCATTAGGAATGACTTTAGGAGCGAAAGCACATAAGTCTGAGACTCACCTCATCAACGATGCATTGCAATATCTGGAACGGCTGCAGAGAGAGAGAGACAAGTATTAACCTATATGCAATATCTCTACAGTAGAGTCATAAGAGACACAAAAAAACACACCATTAATGCAATAAAAATAGCAAGATTAATCAACAGCAGAGAGCTCTTATAAAAACATTGATGTTGGAGCATTGCTATTATTTCTAATGGTACCTAATCTAATACAGGCAGTTAAATGTTTGCTTTTTCTTCAAAATGCAATTTGCAAAGTTTAAAACAAGGCAGTGGAGCATGCAGGAAGAATCAGCCATCAGGAAAAGAGAAAAGTGAATTTTTCCACCACCCCCCCGCCTAGATTTTCTCCGCTCAGACCCCCACCCCCCCTCCTGCTTGGACTCATAACACTCACCATTAAAGACCCATGGTTTTTCTGAATCTGGGGAGGAAAGGGGATAAAACTATTACATAAAAATACAATAAATAAAGGCATACAAAAAGAATAGGAAGGGGAGAGGAATATACATAAAACTGAGAGCAGAGGGGAAAAAGGCAATATGTAATTAGCATGTCATAATCAAAACATCTCACTAGGACACATTATGATCACTGGGAGAAAATGATTGTCTTGCTAGTGGCAATTTGTGGGCATGTGTTAACACAATTTACATAATGAAAATACACAAGTGTTAATAGCTCTTCTCTCATTTATGGGTGAAAGTCTGCAGAATGCTAATTTACCACAAACACTTTTTAGTATCCTCCAGGTTATATTAGAAGAGGGAGGGAAAAAAAAAAAAAAAACATAATCCATTTCGGAGGCAAAGCCGTTTCCGCTCCGTGTATAAATAATGTTTTATGCGGCTCCATCGTGAGCGCAGAGCTTAATGTGGCAATCATCGCTAATGTGAGGAAACTCGCTCTTTTTAAATTAAAAAACAATTTATTTAAAATTGAAATTAAATCATCGTCAGAAATTAGAATTTCTGGCCGCCTGCCAGGGCTGGCCTGGCGTGTCACCCCTGCCTAATTTCTGGCTGGGAGACACAAACTTTAATTATATCTCTGTAATGGGACAGGGATCTGGTGTGTGGAGTGAAGGGCCGCGGCTGCCAGAGGAGATGGCTTTCTGCAGGGGCCAGATCCAAAATAAGTGAAGGAGGTGCCCAGCCGCTGAAGTGGGTGATCCGTCCTCATTAGGCTCAATAGCAGATTTAACAAAAACATTTTAAAGTTGCTGATTCTTGTTTAAGCTAGGAAACAAAATAGCCACCAAATTGTAAGAGATATATATATATATATATATATATATATATATATACACACACACACGTATATACACACATACATATACACACACGCATGACTAGTGACCTCACAGAGAGGTCTCTAGTTCCTAATAAATTGATAAAGTTATGTTGTCCTCATTCTTGGATCACCCAGAAAATGGCAGACTTCACAGCCAGTAGGGAATATGCACTTTAATGTGGTGAAGTTCAGGATTACAAGTTCCTACAAGTATGGTGTTTGACCAGAATAGCAGCTGTGAAAGTTATGTTGCACGAAAATAAAACTTTGTTGTCCCATGGTGGTCGGTTTATCAACCGAGTTGGTGTTTGTTTGTTTAAATACTTTTTTTGTTTTATTGAGATTTATTATACAGCATAAAAGAAACCAAATAGTGAACATCCTAACTAATCTACTGACTTGGTGTTTACTTAAAGTGGGTCAAATAAGTTGTAATGTCGGCAGCGATACTTAGCAATTGGCCCAAATTTGCAGCACTAGACCCCAAAACAGGATCAATAATAATGCAGTGCGCATATTTTGGAGACAGACATAATAGCAAATGCAATAGGAGAAAGATGAGCGATCTTCTGCCTACAATAACAGGCCCCAGTGAGACAGCTGCTCAGTCCTTGCGGCTAACGGCCGGATCATGTCTAATATGGCCATGTGTGGCCAAACTGGCCACTTCTCCTGTTGCTCAGGGCAAACGGCACGATCGTCCCGTGTGTCGCCAGCATAAATGGTTGAATGATTATTTACCTAAATTGTGTGCCTAGAACTGTGTGAAACAACAATACCTTGACATGGGAAGATTACTTTCCTGATTTGATTGGTAATTTGTGGCTTAGTCTACACAGCTACATTCCCTCTATCTTATTTTTTCTAAGGACAGATTTCATTTATAACAACAGAACTATCATCTCAGTTAGATTAAAAAGTATCTGTAAAGTAACAGAAGGTGACATACTATTCCAATGATCACATTTAATTAGGGATAAAATTACACAGACAAGTAGAAACTTTAATATATAATATAGAAATTTAAAGGGACATTATCACTTTCTTTATTAACTTAGTAATACATTGCACTATATATGTTTGCATATATAAATCATTATTACACCACTTTAAAAGAAAAAAAAAAAATGATTAGACCTCTAAGTGGATGGTATAAAGTTAACTTACAATATGGATCAGGAATACTCACAGCTTCTACAGCTTACCTGCCAACACAACAAACACTGCACCTTGGTATATAACACAATGTCTGGCACGAACACCACACATATCTATTATGAAGAGATACACAGGGGTGTAAGGTACAATGGAGCTCCCTAGTACATTCCTAGTTGCTTTTCTGTGTGGTTTTACAGCTAGGTGCCAATGTGTTGCAAAAATAAGTCAAAAACAAGAAAACGCGGCCACATAAGCATATATATATATATATATATATATATATATATATATATATATATATATATATATACATACACACACACACATACATAAATATACATACATACATACATACATATACACACACACACACACGTGGGAGAATAGTGATTAAATCCTACCCTAATTGGTGAATATTGATTCAATCCTACTCTAGTTGGTGGTATGATGCCGGGATGAATAATCAGAGGAGGAGAATAAATGTAATGCCAAGTATTCTATGAAGAAATGGATAAGAATCATAAAGTAAATACACCGTAGAACACTCCAGGCCCCCTGGTCTTCTCCGACAGTCTCCGAACCTATGTAACACGTCAAGCAGCCCATCACCACTCTAGTCATCACCATCAGTCATCCTTACTAATTGTGGGGACCTGTCATTCTTCTGAAAATCACAGGGGTTCAGAGACACACAGAAGTGCTCTGCATCATGTTCTGGGTGTGCTTTTCAACCAGGTCTTTATATCATCAGAATAGAACACCAGAGTTGTTGATTTCTGTTCCCCTCGGATAGAACACCAAGCTCCTATCTGGATACAATTATATGCAGAGCTGCGTTATGCCCAGTGTAACCAAAATTAACAATTTAGTCTGAAGATAAAAAAGACAGGGATAAGAAGCACAGACAGAAACCAGAAAGATAAAGTAATCTATTTAGTAAATGTTGCAGTAAGGCATGTACAAGTCATTATCATCTTACGGTTAACAATGAGCAGATCCATTCATACAACCACACATGCAGATCACAGGGAGCTCATGGAGTCCAGTCAGCCAATGATGGCACACATGCCGCCATGATCACTGTATATCAGATTCTGATTGCTCTGATGGTTTATCCAGATTTTCCAGGCAGAGTAATGTGGTTAAACCTGGATTGCCCTGTAAGTCACCAGCTTTAGGTGTGTTCACAGGAGCTACGGATACAGACACGTGGTCATCTGGAGAAAGAGAGCCTGTCCCTTGACAGTTGGGATCTATTGACAGATGTCCTTATAGGAGAAGGGACCTGTAGATTGTCTTTAATGCAATATATGTCACAACATACTTTTACATTTTTATTTTATTCATGGCTGTCCTTTAAATGAATGTTCTACCAGATGTACAAATATCTTTACTCCCATTTCTATGTCATAGTATCTTTTCATCTTTTGATCATTCTTCTTCCCACTGAGTTCTCTTATCTGTCTCTTCTATCTTGTTCATCAGATAATCTCCCATTCTCCCCCCTGACACAATGCACGCCAGCATTTTATTCAAATAATTCTTAAAAACAGCTTAAAAAGCCGTTTGGAATAACAGAGAGCATCTCCATCAATCAGTGCGGGGAAGGGGGAGGATTTCCACTGGTAAGTGTATAAACAGCAGATCAGC